>NW_026045149.1:280000-310000 GCF_943734845.2 Anopheles funestus
CATAAGACACAAGATTCTACTGGCCAAATAGAATCTAGCACATTGGTTAACCTGGCGCCGCAGTCAACTCATGTGCTTGGATCGGATCGAGCTATTGAGTATTGGGCCTGCATACTCGCTCATCCGTATCCTTTGCGTACCGCCCCATGGCCCCGTCCTTAGAGTTAATGACTAATAGGCTTAACTCTTTGTATGTCTGCACCACAGTTCCCGTTCGTTCCGTGCCGTGGCCGGATACGTATTGCACAACAGTAGATACCATCACCTGACGTATCTAACACACCACTATTGTAACTCGTCGTCGAAGGACCTTTCAAGTGCCTGATGGCCAGGGGAGCTCTTACACGGCACGGAGACACAGTGATGCTCGCCCATCACAGTGTACAACGATCGAGTTTGCTTAAGTGTCTGGGTACCTACACACCAGACACAATGCAATGGCCACGGATCCACACAAGGCACATCACATGCAGAAAGCTTCAGCAGATTATGACACATACCACACTCTTGTAACTCGTCGTCGAAGGGGCGTTCAAAGTGCCTTACGGCTAGGGGAGATCTAGCACGGCACGGAGACACAGTGATGGTTGCCCATCAAAGTGTACAACGATCGAGTTTGCTTTCCGCGCAAGCGTTCTAAGTGTCTGGGTACCTACACACCAGACACAATGCAATGGCCACGGATCCACACAAGGCACATCACATGCAGAAAGCTTCACCAGATTCTGACACATACCACACTCTTGTAACTCGTCGTCGAAGGGGCGTTCAAAGTGCCTTACGGCTAGGGGGGATCTAGCACGGCACGGAGACACAGTGATGGTCACCCATCAAAGTGTACAACGATCGAGTTTGCTTTCCGCGCAAGCGTTCTAAGTGTCTGGGTATCTAAGCACCAGACACAATGCAATGGCCACGGATCCACACAAGGCACATCACATGCAGAAAGCTTCACCAGATTCTGACACATACCACACACATGCAACTCGTCGTCGAAGGGGCGTTCAAGTGCCTTACAGCTAGGGGAGATCTAGCTCGGCACGGAGACACAGTGATGGTCACCCATCAAAGTGTACAACGAACGAGTTGGCTTTCAACAAATTCTGACACATAGCAAGCGAGCGACCGAGCTACACCGAAGGCAGCCCATGGTTGGTCACTCGCGGACGATCATCAGTAATGATCCTTCCGCAGGTTCACCTACGGAAACCTTGTTACGACTTTTACTTCCTCTAAATCATCAAGTTCGGTCAACTTCAGCCATGCCAGCTGCAGCTCACGAAGGAACCGCGGAAGGTAAGCCTCCAGAAACCTCACTAAATAATCCATCGGTAGTAGCGACGGGCGGTGTGTACAAAGGGCAGGGACGTAATCAGCACTAGCTAATGACTAGTGCTTACTAGAAATTCCAGGTTCATGGGGACCGTTGCAGTCCCCAATCCCGACTAGATGGGCATTTTAGTGATTTCCCGTTCCTCTCGGAATGGGGGCGCCTATTGGCGAGAACACGCTGCGACCCACATTGTAGCACGCGTGCAGCCCAGAACATCTAAGGGCATCACGGACCTGTTATCGCTCATTCTCAGCTTGCTAAACACAAGTTGTCCCGCTAAGCAGGGCAAACGTAGCCGACGACCGCCCGTGAAGGCGCCGCCCGGCTGTAACGTCAGGTGCGCCCGGAGGCGCACTGCTGACAGCGTTCTAGTTAGCATGTTTGAGTCACGTTCGTTATCGGAATTAACCAGACAAATCATTCCACGAACTAAGAACGGCCATGCACCACTACCCTTAAATTTGAGAAAGAGCTATCAATCTGTCTTACCTCGATAAGTTTGGACCTGGTAAATTTTCCCGTGTTGAGTCAAATTAAGCCGCAAGCTCCACTTCTTGTGGTGCCCTTCCGTCAATTCCTTTAAGTTTCAACTTTGCAACCATACTTCCCCCGGAACCCGATTTTGGTTTCCCGGAAGCGACTGAGAGCACCGAATAGGGGTAGCGTCTCCCAATTGCTAATTGGCATCGTTTACGGTTAGAACTAGGGCGGTATCTAATCGCCTTCGATCCTCTAACTTTCGTTCTTGATTAAAGAAAGCATCCATGGCAAACGCTTTCGCTTCAGTTGGTCCTACGACGGTCTACGAATTTCACCTCTCGCGCCGTAATACCAATGCCCCCAACTACTTCTGTTAATCATTACCTCTAGGTTTCTGACAAACCAACGAAATCGTATAAACCGAGGTCATATTCCATTATTCCATGCAAGATTATTCTCGGCCAACGCCAACCCCACGGGGGGGCCGGACGCTTTGTCTTAGCCTGCTTTGAGCACTCTAATTTGTTCAAGGTAAATGTGAGTATCTTGAGCACCATGAGGAGCCCGTGCCGGAGTTAACCGGTAGCACGGTACTCGTTCACAGAGTAACGCCCAAGTACACCATTGTGAGTCGCAGCCGTGAGCGCGCGCACGAACGGCCCCGGCGTGTAACCGGGCGCCCGTGGCGGTCACGTGTCTGGACGGGCAATCAACTTCGAACGTTTTAACCGCAACAACTTTAATATACGCTAGTGGAGCTGGAATTACCGCGGCTGCTGGCACCAGACTTGCCCTCCACTTGATCCTTGTTGAAGGATTTATACTCAACTCATTCCAATTATGGACCATCGTTAGAGAGGTCCATATTGTTATTTCTCGTCACTACCTCCCCGTACTGGGATTGGGTAATTTACGCGCCTGCTGCCTTCCTTGGATGTGGTAGCCATTTCTCAGGCTCCCTCTCCGGAATCGAACCCTGATTCCCCGTTACCCGTCGCAACCATGGTAGTCCTCTACACTACCATCAATAGTTGATAGGGCAGACATTTGAAAGATCTGTCGTCAGTCGACAAGCGACCATACGATCTGCGTCCTTATCCAGACTTCAACTCAAGCCGCCCGGAGGCGATTGGTTTAACTAATAAGTGCACCAGTTCAGCTACCCGCGAGGGCAACAGTCCCGGCATGTTGCATGTATTAGCTCTGGATTTTCCACAGTTATCCAAGTAACTAGTGGTAGGATGATCTTGTGAATTATAGCTGTTATACTGAGCCTTATGCGGTTTCACATTCATTTATGTTTGTACTTAGACATGCATGGCTTAACCTTTGAGACAAGCGTATATTACTGGTAGGATCAACCAGAATTCGTTCCACTACAGACACACACTCGCTTAGTGGGAAATAAATTTCCACACAACTCTCTCTCTCTAGAACCATATGGAATGGCTCTTTGGTGTTGGGTAAGGCACCAATTTGTTGGGGTGTAACGGTCACCACCAACTTTAAGTTTGTTAGGGCACAACGGAAACCACTAACTAAACTTTAGGAAACTAAATTTCCTCACACATTATCTCTCACCATATTAGCACTAGGTGCTATCCACGATTGTACAACGTTTCAACTCTTGAATCGACCGTAGGGCCGCGGAATTGCTTCCGGGCCCCTATTCTCGCTATTAATTGTTCATCTCTTTCAATACATCGAGTTCGTTCCATTGGGTAGTTCGCATGGCGAACGTTTTGATGCAGCCCCCTGGGGGACCACGGCACTTTACACCGGGTATGGTGTATGCGCAACCTACAGATAACAATAAACCCCTTATGCGTGTGTAAACCGATGTTGGGCTGCTCAACATCTTTCATGGTTACATCACTTGCACCAGAACCCACGGTGCCGATTTGGTAATATGTTGTACATTTACTCTCAAGATGTACGCTTCGGCCCCTTATTCAGGGGCTCAAGCTATTACCAGCAAGAACAATCCTCATCCAGACTTGAACTCGAAACACCCGGAGGCGAACGGTTTAACTAATAAGTGCACCAGTCTTGAATCCATGCGTCGGTGGAAACAATGCCGGCGTGTTGCATGTATTAGCTCTGAACTTAGCGAGTGATTGCCTTGCAGCTGTCATACTGAGCGTAGAGCGTGATTATCGCTCACTTGAACCATGTTGAATGGCTCTTTGGTGTAGGGTAAGGCACCAATTTGTTGGGGCGTAACGGTCACCACCAACTTAAGACTTGCTTATAGGCATTTCAACGTTTTCAACTCTTAAATCGACCGTGTTTCATT
Organism: Anopheles funestus; assembly: GCF_943734845.2. NCBI lineage: Eukaryota > Metazoa > Arthropoda > Insecta > Diptera > Culicidae > Anopheles > Anopheles funestus. The sequence goes on from NW_026045149.1 coordinate 284,110, forward strand.
ATCATCTCTTCTTCTTATTAAATGCATCGAGTTCGTTCCATTGGGTAGTTCGCGTGGCGAACGGTTTGATGCAGCCCCCCGGGGGGGACCACGGCACTTTACACCGGGTATGGTGTATGCGCAACCTACAGATCACAATATATTTGTGATCGATAATGCACACTTCTTACACGACTGACCAGTCGACAGCGCTGCCTTCCTATTATGCGTGTGTAAACCGATGTTGGGCTGCTCAACATCTTTCACGGTTACATCACTTGCACCAGAACCCATGGTGCCGATTTGGTAATATGTTGTACATGGTCTCAAGATGTACGCTTCGACCCCTTAAGGGCTCAAGCTATTACCAGCAAGAACAATCCTCATCCAGACTTGAACTCGAAACACCCGGAGGCGAACGGTTTAACTAATAAGTGCACCAGTCTTGAATCCATGCGTCGGTGGAAACAATGCCGGCGTGTTGCATGTATTAGCTCTGAACTTAGCGAGTGATTGCCTTGCAGCTGTCGAACTGAGCGTAGAGCGTGATTATCGCTCACTTGAAAGGGTCAAGCCCTTTCGAGTCGTCCGGTTTTTACGCCAGACGACTCGGTTCACCATCTTTCGGGATACAAGTTGACTAAGTGGTACCACTACACTTATCAACTTTCGATTTGGTAATCCTCATCCAGCTTCCTTTCTGGAGGTCCCGAGGATTACCAATTGGGCTGTCATACTGAGCTCATATATTGGAGATCGATAATGCACACTTCTTACACGACTGACCAGTCGACAGCGCTGCCTTCCTATTATGCGTGTGTAAACCGATGTTGGGCTGCTCAACATCTTTCACGGTTACATCACTTGCACCCGAACCCATGGTGCCGATTTGGTAATATGTTGTACATGGTCTCAAGATGTACGCTTCGACCCCTTATTCAGGGGCTCAAGCTATTACCAGCAAGAACAATCCTCATCCAGACTTGAACTCGAAACACCCGGAGGCGAACGGTTTAACTAATAAGTGCACCAGTCTTGAATCCATGCGTCGGTGGAAACAATGCCGGCATGTTGCATGTATTAGCTCTGAACATAGCGAGTGATTGCCTTGTAGCTGTCGAACTGAGCGTAGAATGTGATTATCGCTCACTTGAACCATGTTGAATGGCTCTTTGGTGTAGGGTAAGGCACCAATTTGTTGGGGCACAACGAAACCACCAACTTAAGACTTGCTTATAGGCATTTCAACGTTTTCAACTCTTAAATCGACCGTGTTTCATTATCATCTCTTCTTCTTATTAAATGCATCGAGTTCGTTCCATTGGGTAGTTCGCGTGGCGAACGGTTTGATGCAGCCCCCCGGGGGGGACCACGGCACTTTACACCGGGCATGGTGTATGCGCAACCTACAGATCACCAATATATTTGTGATCGATAATGCACACTTCTTACACGACTGACCAGTCGACAGCGCTGCCTTCCTATTATGCGTGTGTAAACCGATGTTGGGCTGCTCAACATCTTTCACGGTTACATCACTTGCACCCGAACCCATGGTGCCGATTTGGTAATATGTTGTACATGGTCTCAAGATGTACGCTTCGACCCCTTATTCAGGGGCTCAAGCTATTACCAGCAAGAACAATCCTCATCCAGACTTGAACTCGAAACACCCGGAGGCGAACGGTTTAACTAATAAGTGCACCAGTCTTGAATCCATGCGTCGGTGGAAACAATGCCGGCATGTTGCATGTATTAGCTCTGAACATAGCGAGTGATTGCCTTGTAGCTGTCGAACTGAGCGTAGAATGTGATTATCGCTCACTTGAAAGGGTCAAGCCCTTTCGAGTCGTCCGGTTTTTACGCCAGACGACTCGGTTCACCATCTTTCGGGAAGGGACCGTCTCGGTCGCAAGCTGCTCCGGTCCCCAAACAACCTGCGACAAATGATAGGAAATGCCGACATCAATATGTGTTCAGTTTGGTTTATCGCTCATAGGTCTTTTTGACCATCGATCCCTGATTATAACTCTCAATTAAACAGTCAGGAGAGTAAGGCATGCCCATCGATATCTCATCGACAGGCGATACCGCAAGAACGGCCAACGACACATCAGGTGATCGATTATTGCTACGACTTTTGCTTAATCGTTTCCACTCCTTGGAGAAAGAAACCCCCGGGGACCGTCTCGGTCGCAAGCTGCTCCGGTCCCTAAACAACCTGCGACAAATGATAGGAAATGCCGACATCAATATGTGTTCAGTTTGGTTTATCGCTCATTGGTCTGTTTGACCATCGATCCCTGATTAAACTCTCAGTAATCCAGTCGGGAGAGTAAGGCATGCCCATCGATATCTCATCGACAGGCGATACCGCTTGAACGGCCAACGACACATCAGAGGATCGTATCTTGCTACAACTTTTGCTTAATCGTTTCTTCTCCTTGGAGAAAGAAACCCCCGGGGACCGTCTCGGCCGCAAGCTGCTCCGGTCCCTAAACAACCTGCGGCATCAAATGATAGGAAAAGCCGACATCAATACGTGTTCAGTTTGGTTTATCGCTCATTGGTCTTGTTTGACCATCGATCCCTGATTAATACTCTCAATTAGAAGGTCGGTAGAGTAAGGCATGCCCATCGATATCTCATCGACAGGCGATACCGCATGAACGGCCAACGACACATCAGAGGATCGTATCTTGCTACAACTCTTGCTTAATAGTTTCCACTCCTTGGAGAAAGAAACCCCCGGGGACCGTCTCGGCCGCAAGTTGCTCCGGTCCCTAAACAACCTGCGGCATCAAATGATAGGAAAAGCCGACATCAATACGTGTTCAGTTTGGTTTATCTCTCATAGGTCTGTTTGACCATCGATCCTAGAATTCAACTTTCGAGTAAGGCATGCCCGTCGATATCTCATCGATAGGCGATACCGGTAGAACGGCCAACGACACACATCTAGGATCGCATTTACTCTTCCTTGGATGGATAACCAATACCCTAGGACCGTTTCATCGCGAGCTGCTCCGGTCCTCAAACAACTCGCGAACCACCGATAGGATGATATTAGGAATGGCCGACTTTCATCCTTTAACTCTCAGTTCTGCTTACCAAAACATAGGTACTTGGACCTTAAAGACCACTATATGTTCCCCGATCGGGGGCAATCGGAACGTCTATCCATCATCAACATCGTTTCACTCATTCCGAACCACCAAATTGGACAGACAGTACCATATTCACCAACCGATTGCTTCAACTTCGCAAACTGTATGGTAAGTTCTACTAATTTCACATCTTACCAACGACTAATAGTGCATAAATCCACTTGGAAATCACTTTTCCTTGGTCCTCGGACCTTCTACGACAACGTCCAACAAATATCCGAAGTCGTTTCCCAACTTAGACCAAGCATTTCGTATCTTTACTTCTAATCGATTTTTTCTCGCATAATTGACGATCAAAATCTAAAAACCACATTTTGAGCCAGAAGCAGTCGTCCGATCGTCCTGGGGGTAGTCTCAATCGATTTAGAAGGGTCCAATTCATAAAGATACATACTCAGTCAAAATCATGCTTCTGGCTCACCTACCCCCTATATAGTAAACGAAAGCGTACAGGCGTGGAAAACGTGCCATTTTTCTCCATCACGGACTTTTTTTTTCTCGTTGCACCGACTCTAGTAAAAAAGTGAAATTTTTTACTAGTTACCAACTTTTGCAAATTATCATCGGATATCACTTTTTATGGTCTATAGTAAGTTCTTATCACGTTTTAGTAGTTTTTGAAAAAAAAATTTTTTTGAACTTTTCAAAATTTTTCAAAACAAAGTTTTTGTAGGCGGTTTTGTGTATGGAGGGTTACTAGTCTCGGGGTCACTGTTTGACCGAAAAACCACTATATATCATTCGAAAGGTAATTTCAAGGGCTACAAAAAATTGTTCTACGGCACCCCCCTCCGACGTCTAGTATTCGAGTTATTGGCCAAAAACCATCACTTGAGCGATTTTTCGTTCAGGGTACCCGACTCTAGTAAAAAAGTGAAATTTTTCTCGATTGACCAAGTGTTGCAAATGACCATCGGATTTCACTTTTTATGGTCTATAGTGAGTTCTGATCACGATTTGGTACTTTTTGAAAAAATTTTTTTGACGCACTTTTCAAAATTTTGCAAAACCAAAACTTTTTAGGCGGTTTTGTGTATGGAGGGTTACTAGTCTCGGGGTCACTGTTTGACCAAAAAACCACTATATATCATTCGAAAGGTAATTTCAAGGGCTACAAAAAATTGTTCTACGGCACCCCCCTCCGACGTCTAGTATTCGAGTTATTGACCAAAAACCGCAACTATAGCGGTTTTTCGTACAGGGTACCCGACTCTAGTAAAATGATGCGATTTTTACTAGTCTAGGAACTTTTTGGTCAAAAAATCAAGTATATGTCATTCGATAGATAATTTCAAGGGCTACCAAAAATTGTTCCACGACACCCCCCTGCGACGTCTAGTATTCGAGTTATTAGCCAAAAACCGCAACTATAGCGGTTTTTCGTCCAGGGTACCCGACTCTAGTAAAATGATGCGATTTTTACTAGTCTAGGGAACTTTTTGGCCAAAAATCAAGTATATGTCATTCGATAGATAATTTCAAGGGCTACCAAAAATTGTTCCACGACACCCCCCTGCGACGTCTAGTATTAGAGTTATTAGCCAAAAACCGCAACTATAGCGGTTTTTCGTCCAGGGTACCCGACTCTAGTAAAATGATGCGATTTTTACTAGTCTAGGGAACTTTTTGGCCAAAAATCAAGTATATGTCATTCGATAGATAATTTCAAGGGCTACCAAAAATTGTTCCACGACACCCCCCTGCGACGTCTAGTATTCGAGTTATGGGCCAAAAACCATTCATACTTGAGCATTTTGCTCATTTTGCCTGTACGGGTACCGGGGACTAGTAAAATCAGGCCAATTTTACTAGAGTGGGGGTACTTTTTGGTCAAAAACACAACTTTTGCTCGTTCGATAGGGAATCGATAGGGCAACAAAAAATCGTTCTACGACCCCCCCTTCCGATGTCTAGTATTCGAGTTATGGGCCAAAAACAGTTTATAGTTAATTTTTCACTCGATTTTTCACCAAGTATCGCACATTACTCCGGTTCTATGCATTGGATCGTCAATCTTTAAGATTTTATGGGTAGCTCCAACTGTTTGCTACATTTCATCCATACATCACGAACCGATTCAATGTCTGTGGTAGAAGTTATTAGAGGAATAAAAAAATTTACCCTTGGCTTTGGACCGTACAAGTTTACCCATTTTTGGCCCATATTTGCCCCATAGCTCCGCCGGTATCCAAGATATGGCCACACTTTCTTCTGGCCATGGGTAGATGGCACTTGTGGCTAGATTTCTTCCATGCACCACTAATCGCTACCATGTCTGTGGCCGGAGCTATTCACGAAAGCGCCTCGCGCACTTGGTCGGATTTTTGGTCCAACTTCACCATTTTTGGCCCATATTTGCCCCATAGCTCCGCCGGTATCCAAGATAGCGCCACACTTTCTTCTGGCCATGGGTAGATGGCACTTGTGGCTAGATTTCTTCCATGCACCACTAATCGCTACCATGTCTGTGGCCGGAGCTATTCACGAAAGCGTCTCGCGCACTTGGTCGGATTTTTGGTCCAACTTGCACCATTTTTGGCCCGTATTTGCACCATAGCTCCGCCGGTATCCAAGATATGGCCACACTTTCTTCTGGCCATGGGTAGATGGCACTTGTGGCTAGATTTCTTCCATGCACCACTAATCGCTACCATGTCTGTGGCCGGAGCTATTCGACGAACAACCATCGCATTTACCTAGGTACTTTTTCGGATTTTTGGTCCAACTTGCACCATTTTTGGCCCATATTTGCCCCATAGCTCCGCCGGTATCCAAGATATGGCCACACTTTCTTCTGGCCATGGGTAGATGGCACTTGTGGCTAGATTTCTTCCATGCACCACTAATCGCTACCATGTCTGTGGCCGGAGCTATTCGACGAACAACCATCGCATTTACCTAGGTACTTTTTCGGATTTTTGGTCCAACTTGCACCATTTTTGGCCCATATTTGCCCCATAGCTCCGCCGGTATCCAAGATATGGCCACACTTTCTTCTGGCCATGGGTAGATGGCACTTGTGGCTAGATTTCTTCCATGCACCACTAATCGCTACCATGTCTGTGGCCGGAGCTATTCGACGAACAACCATCGCATTTACCTAGGTACTTTTTCGGATTTTTGGTCCAACTTGCACCATTTTTGGCCCATATTTGCCCCATAGCTCCGCCGGTATCCAAGATATGGCCACACTTTCTTCTGGCCATGGGTAGATGGCACTTGTGGCTAGATTTCTTCCATGCACCACTAATCGCTACCATGTCTGTGGCCGGAGCTATTCGACGAACAACCATCGCATTTACCTAGGTACTTTTTCGGATTTTTGGTCCAACTTGCACCATTTTTGGCCCATATTTGCCCCATAGCTCCGCCGGTATCCAAGATATGGCCACACTTTCTTCTGGCCATGGGTAGATGGCACTTGTGGCTAGATTTCTTCCATGCACCACTAATCGCTACCATGTCTGTGGCCGGAGCTATTCACGAAAGCGCCTCGCGCACTTGGTCGGATTTTTGGTCCAACTTGCACCATTTTTGGCCCATATTTGCCCCATAGCTCCGCCGGTATCCAAGATATGGCCACACTTTCTTCTGGCCATGGGTAGATGGCACTTGTGGCTAGATTTCTTCCATGCACCACTAATCGCTACCATGTCTGTGGCCGGAGCTATTCACGAAAGCGCCTCGCGCACTTGGTCGGATTTTTGGTCCAACTTGCACCATTTTTGGCCCATATTTGCCCCATAGCTCCGCCGGTATCCAAGATATGGCCACACTTTCTTCTGGCCATGGGTAGATGGCACTTGTGGCTAGATTTCTTCCATGCACCACTAATCGCTACCATGTCTGTGGCCGGAGCTATTCGACGAACAACCATCGCATTTACCTAGGTACTTTTTCGGATTTTTGGTCCAACTTGCACCATTTTTGGCCCGTATTTGCCCCATAGCTCCGCCGGTATCCAAGATATGGCCACACTTTCTTCTGGCCATGGGTAGATGGCACTTGTGGCTAGATTTCTTCCATGCACCACTAATCGCTACCATGTCTGTGGCCGGAGCTATTCGACGAACAACCATCGCATTTACCTAGGTACTTTTTCGGATTTTTGGTCCAACTTGCACCATTTTTGGCCCATATTTGCCCCATAGCTCCGCCGGTATCCAAGATATGGCCACACTTTCTTCTGGCCATGGGTAGATGGCACTTGTGGCTAGATTTCTTCCATGCACCACTAATCGCTACCATGTCTGTGGCCGGAGCTATTCGACGAACAACCATCGCATTTACCTAGGTACTTTTTCGGATTTTTGGTCCAACTTGCACCATTTTTGGCCCATATTTGCCCCATAGCTCCGCCGGTATCCAAGATATGGCCACACTTTCTTCTGGCCATGGGTAGATGGCACTTGTGGCTAGATTTCTTCCATGCACCACTAATCGCTACCATGTCTGTGGCCGGAGCTATTCACGAAAGCGCCTCGCGCACTTGGTCGGATTTTTGGTCCAACTTGCACCATTTTTGGCCCATATTTGCCCCATAGCTCCGCCGGTATCCAAGATATGGCCACACTTTCTTCTGGCCATGGGTAGATGGCACTTGTGGCTAGATTTCTTCCATGCACCACTAATCGCTACCATGTCTGTGGCCGGAGCTATTCACGAAAGCGCCTCGCGCACTTGGTCGGATTTTTGGTCCAACTTGCACCATTTTTGGCCCGTATTTGCACCATAGCTCCGCCGGTATCCAAGATATGGCCACACTTTCTTCTGGCCATGGGTAGATGGCACTTGTGGCTAGATTTCTTCCATGCACCACTAATCGCTAACATGTCTCTGGCCGGAGCTATTCGACGAACAACCATCGCATTCACCTTCTCGTTGCACTTCTTCGGGAATTTGGTGCAACCAAGTTTTCACTATAACTTGGTCATTTTCCGTCCATCGGACATGCGGTTTTGGGTGTCGATACTTGACACCGCGCGCTACAATATGTTCCTCCACGACCATGTGGTCCGATGCTTCCAACAGGAGCTATTCGAGGAGTACCGATTTTTCACCATTAAAAATGCTCAATTTTGCACCAACTTTTGCCTATAACTCAGGCTGTATCGATCGGATCTTCAATCTTGAAAAAGTTTTGGATAGGTGGCACCAAATGCTACATTTCGTTCTTCCACGTCAACTTTGTCCGATGTCTAGCAAAAAAGTTATTCGCGAACCAAGTCCAGAACCCATGCAATGGCTGCCCTCATTGCATACATCACGGCGGTTAACTCTCGTTACTCTATACCGTGGACTTGGTACTTTTTCAGGCATTCGTTGCTACTTCTCGGTTCATGATATTCGTTTACGGTCTTCACTAGGGCATTTGGTGCTCCTTATCGGTTCATGATATTCGTTTACGGTCTTCACTAGGGCATTTGGTGCTCCTTATCGGTTCATGATATTCGTTTACGGTCTTCACTAGGGCATTTGGTGCTCCTTCTCGGTTCATGATATTCGTTTACGGTCTTCACTAGGGCATTTGGTACTGGGCTTCCCACTTTCTACTGATCGATCCATACTCACTTGCGTGCACCTAGCCTAGGAAGGTTTCCTTGGGCTTCCCATCTTTCTACTGATCGATCCATACTCACTTGCGTGCACCTAGCCTAGGAAGGTTTCCTATGGCTTCCCATCTTTCTACTGATCGATCCATACTCACTTGCGTGCACCTAGCCTAGGAAGGTTTCCTTGGGCTTCCCATCTTTCTACTGATCGATCCATACTCACTTGCGTGCACCTAGCCTAGGAAGGTTTACTATGGCTTCCCATCTTTCTACTGATCGATCCATACTCACTTGCGTGCACCTAGCCTAGGAAGGTTTCCTTGGGCTTCCCATCTTTCTACTGATCGATCCATACTCACTTGCGTGCACCTAGCCTAGGAAGGTTTCCTTGGGCTTCCCATCTTTCTACTGATCGATCCATACTCACTTGCGTGCACCTAGCCTAGGAAGGTTTCCTTGGGCTTCCCATCTTTCTACTGATCGATCCATACTCACTTGCGTGCACCTAGCCTAGGAAGGTTTCCTATGGCTTCCCATCTTTCTACTGATCGATCCATACTCACTTGCGTGCACCTAGCCTAGGAAGGTTTCCTATGGCTTCCCATCTTTCTACTGATCGATCCATACTCACTTGCGTGCACCTAGCCTAGGAAGGTTTCCTATGGCTTCCCATCTTTCTACTGATCGATCCATACTCACTTGCGTGCACCTAGCCTAGGAAGGTTTCCTTGGGCTTCCCATCTTTCTACTGATCGATCCATACTCACTTGCGTGCACCTAGCCTAGGAAGGTTTCCTATGGCTTCCCATCTTTCTACTGATCGATCCATACTCACTTGCGTGCACCTAGCCTAGGAAGGTTTCCTTGGGCTTCCCATCTTTCTACTGATCGATCCATACTCACTTGCGTGCACCTAGCCTAGGAAGGTTTCCTTGGGCTTCCCATCTTTCTACTGATCGATCCATACTCACTTGCGTGCACCTAGCCTAGGAAGGTTTACTATGGCTTCCCATCTTTCTACTGATCGATCCATACTCACTTGCGTGCACCTAGCCTAGGAAGGTTTCCTTGGGCTTCCCATCTTTCTACTGATCGATCCATACTCACTTGCGTGCACCTAGCCTAGGAAGGTTTCCTATGGCTTCCCATCTTTCTACTGATCGATCCATACTCACTTGCGTGCACCTAGCCTAGGAAGGTTTCCTTGGGCTTCCCATCTTTCTACTGATCGATCCATACTCACTTGCGTGCACCTAGCCTAGGAAGGTTTCCTATGGCTTCCCATCTTTCTACTGATCGATCCATACTCACTTGCGTGCACCTAGCCTAGGAAGGTTTCCTATGGCTTCCCATCTTTCTACTGATCGATCCATACTCACTTGCGTGCACCTAGCCTAGGAAGGTTTCCTATGGCTTCCCATCTTTCTACTGATCGATCCATACTCACTTGCGTGCACCTAGCCTAGGAAGGTTTCCTTGGGCTTCCCATCTTTCTACTGATCGATCCATACTCACTTGCGTGCACCTAGCCTAGGAAGGTTTCCTATGGCTTCCCATCTTTCTACTGATCGATCCATACTCACTTGCGTGCACCTAGCCTAGGAAGGTTTCCTATGGCTTCCCATCTTTCTACTGATCGATCCATACTCACTTGCGTGCACCTAGCCTAGGAAGGTTTCCTATGGCTTCCCATCTTTCTACTGATCGATCCATACTCACTTGCGTGCACCTAGCCTAGGAAGGTTTCCTATGGCTTCCCATCTTTCTACTGATCGATCCATACTCACTTGCGTGCACCTAGCCTAGGAAGGTTTCCTATGGCTTCCCATCTTTCTACTGATCGATCCATACTCACTTGCGTGCACCTAGCCTAGGAAGGTTTCCTATGGCTTCCCATCTTTCTACTGATCGATCCATACTCACTTGCGTGCACCTAGCCTAGGAAGGTTTCCTATGGCTTCCCATCTTTCTACTGATCGATCCATACTCACTTGCGTGCACCTAGCCTAGGAAGGTTTCCTTGGGCTTCCCATCTTTCTACTGATCGATCCATACTCACTTGCGTGCACCTAGCCTAGGAAGGTTTCCTTGGGCTTCCCATCTTTCTACTGATCGATCCATACTCACTTGCGTGCACCTAGCCTAGGAAGGTTTCCTTGGGCTTCCCACTTTCTACTGATCGATCCATACTCACTTGCGTGCACCTAGCCTAGGAAGGTTTCCTATGGCTTCCCATCTTTCTACTGATCGATCCATACTCACTTGCGTGCACCTAGCCTAGGAAGGTTTCCTATGGCTTCCCATCTTTCTACTGATCGATCCATACTCACTTGCGTGCACCTAGCCTAGGAAGGTTTCCTATGGCTTCCCATCTTTCTACTGATCGATCCATACTCACTTGCGTGCACCTAGCCTAGGAAGGTTTCCTTGGGCTTCCCATCTTTCTACTGATCGATCCATACTCACTTGCGTGCACCTAGCCTAGGAAGGTTTCCTATGGCTTCCCATCTTTCTACTGATCGATCCATACTCACTTGCGTGCACCTAGCCTAGGAAGGTTTCCTTGGGCTTCCCATCTTTCTACTGATCGATCCATACTCACTTGCGTGCACCTAGCCTAGGAAGGTTTCCTTGGGCTTCCCACTTTCTACTGATCGATCCATACTCACTTGCGTGCACCTAGCCTAGGAAGGTTTCCTATGGCTTCCCATCTTTCTACTGATCGATCCATACTCACTTGCGTGCACCTAGCCTAGGAAGGTTTCCTATGGCTTCCCATCTTTCTACTGATCGATCCATACTCACTTGCGTGCACCTAGCCTAGGAAGGTTTCCTATGGCTTCCCATCTTTCTACTGATCGATCCATACTCACTTGCGTGCACCTAGCCTAGGAAGGTTTCCTAGGGCTTCCCATCTTTCTACTGATCGATCCATACTCACTTGCGTGCACCTAGCCTAGGAAGGTTTCCTATGGCTTCCCATCTTTCTACTGATCGATCCATACTCACTTGCGTGCACCTAGCCTAGGAAGGTTTCCTTGGGCTTCCCATCTTTCTACTGATCGATCCATACTCACTTGCGTGCACCTAGCCTAGGAAGGTTTCCTTGGGCTTCCCATCTTTCTACTGATCGATCCATACTCACTTGCGTGCACCTAGCCTAGGAAGGTTTCCTATGGCTTCCCATCTTTCTACTGATCGATCCATACTCACTTGCGTGCACCTAGCCTAGGAAGGTTTCCTTGGGCTTCCCATCTTTCTACTGATCGATCCATACTCACTTGCGTGCACCTAGCCTAGGAAGGTTTCCTATGGCTTCCCATCTTTCTACTGATCGATCCATACTCACTTGCGTGCACCTAGCCTAGGAAGGTTTCCTATGGCTTCCCATCTTTCTACTGATCGATCCATACTCACTTGCGTGCACCTAGCCTAGGAAGGTTTCCTATGGCTTCCCATCTTTCTACTGATCGATCCATACTCACTTGCGTGCACCTAGCCTAGGAAGGTTTCCTAGGGCTTCCCATCTTTCTACTGATCGATCCATACTCACTTGCGTGCACCTAGCCTAGGAAGGTTTCCTATGGCTTCCCATCTTTCTACTGATCGATCCATACTCACTTGCGTGCACCTAGCCTAGGAAGGTTTCCTATGGCTTCCCATCTTTCTACTGATCGATCCATACTCACTTGCGTGCACCTAGCCTAGGAAGGTTTCCTATGGCTTCCCATCTTTCTACTGATCGATCCATACTCACTTGCGTGCACCTAGCCTAGGAAGGTTTCCTATGGCTTCCCATCTTTCTACTGATCGATCCATACTCACTTGCGTGCACCTAGCCTAGGAAGGTTTCCTATGGCTTCCCATCTTTCTACTGATCGATCCATACTCACTTGCGTGCACCTAGCCTAGGAAGGTTTCCTATGGCTTCCCATCTTTCTACTGATCGATCCATACTCACTTGCGTGCACCTAGCCTAGGAAGGTTTCCTATGGCTTCCCATCTTTCTACTGATCGATCCATACTCACTTGCGTGCACCTAGCCTAGGAAGGTTTCCTTGGGCTTCCCATCTTTCTACTGATCGATCCATACTCACTTGCGTGCACCTAGCCTAGGAAGGTTTCCTTGGGCTTCCCATCTTTCTACTGATCGATCCATACTCACTTGCGTGCACCTAGCCTAGGAAGGTTTCCTTGGGCTTCCCACTTTCTACTGATCGATCCATACTCACTTGCGTGCACCTAGCCTAGGAAGGTTTCCTATGGCTTCCCATCTTTCTACTGATCGATCCATACTCACTTGCGTGCACCTAGCCTAGGAAGGTTTCCTATGGCTTCCCATCTTTCTACTGATCGATCCATACTCACTTGCGTGCACCTAGCCTAGGAAGGTTTCCTATGGCTTCCCATCTTTCTACTGATCGATCCATACTCACTTGCGTGCACCTAGCCTAGGAAGGTTTCCTTGGGCTTCCCATCTTTCTACTGATCGATCCATACTCACTTGCGTGCACCTAGCCTAGGAAGGTTTCCTTGGGCTTCCCATCTTTCTACTGATCGATCCATACTCACTTGCGTGCACCTAGCCTAGGAAGGTTTCCTATGGCTTCCCATCTTTCTACTGATCGATCCATACTCACTTGCGTGCACCTAGCCTAGGAAGGTTTCCTTGGGCTTCCCATCTTTCTACTGATCGATCCATACTCACTTGCGTGCACCTAGCCTAGGAAGGTTTACTATGGCTTCCCATCTTTCTACTGATCGATCCATACTCACTTGCGTGCACCTAGCCTAGGAAGGTTTCCTTGGGCTTCCCATCTTTCTACTGATCGATCCATACTCACTTGCGTGCACCTAGCCTAGGAAGGTTTCCTATGGCTTCCCATCTTTCTACTGATCGATCCATACTCACTTGCGTGCACCTAGCCTAGGAAGGTTTCCTTGGGCTTCCCATCTTTCTACTGATCGATCCATACTCACTTGCGTGCACCTAGCCTAGGAAGGTTTACTATGGCTTCCCATCTTTCTACTGATCGATCCATACTCACTTGCGTGCACCTAGCCTAGGAAGGTTTCCTTGGGCTTCCCATCTTTCTACTGATCGATCCATACTCACTTGCGTGCACCTAGCCTAGGAAGGTTTCCTTGGGCTTCCCATCTTTCTACTGATCGATCCATACTCACTTGCGTGCACCTAGCCTAGGAAGGTTTCCTTGGGCTTCCCATCTTTCTACTGATCGATCCATACTCACTTGCGTGCACCTAGCCTAGGAAGGTTTCCTATGGCTTCCCATCTTTCTACTGATCGATCCATACTCACTTGCGTGCACCTAGCCTAGGAAGGTTTCCTATGGCTTCCCATCTTTCTACTGATCGATCCATACTCACTTGCGTGCACCTAGCCTAGGAAGGTTTCCTATGGCTTCCCATCTTTCTACTGATCGATCCATACTCACTTGCGTGCACCTAGCCTAGGAAGGTTTCCTTGGGCTTCCCATCTTTCTACTGATCGATCCATACTCACTTGCGTGCACCTAGCCTAGGAAGGTTTCCTATGGCTTCCCATCTTTCTACTGATCGATCCATACTCACTTGCGTGCACCTAGCCTAGGAAGGTTTCCTTGGGCTTCCCATCTTTCTACTGATCGATCCATACTCACTTGCGTGCACCTAGCCTAGGAAGGTTTCCTTGGGCTTCCCATCTTTCTACTGATCGATCCATACTCACTTGCGTGCACCTAGCCTAGGAAGGTTTACTATGGCTTCCCATCTTTCTACTGATCGATCCATACTCACTTGCGTGCACCTAGCCTAGGAAGGTTTCCTTGGGCTTCCCATCTTTCTACTGATCGATCCATACTCACTTGCGTGCACCTAGCCTAGGAAGGTTTCCTATGGCTTCCCATCTTTCTACTGATCGATCCATACTCACTTGCGTGCACCTAGCCTAGGAAGGTTTCCTTGGGCTTCCCATCTTTCTACTGATCGATCCATACTCACTTGCGTGCACCTAGCCTAGGAAGGTTTCCTATGGCTTCCCATCTTTCTACTGATCGATCCATACTCACTTGCGTGCACCTAGCCTAGGAAGGTTTCCTATGGCTTCCCATCTTTCTACTGATCGATCCATACTCACTTGCGTGCACCTAGCCTAGGAAGGTTTCCTATGGCTTCCCATCTTTCTACTGATCGATCCATACTCACTTGCGTGCACCTAGCCTAGGAAGGTTTCCTTGGGCTTCCCATCTTTCTACTGATCGATCCATACTCACTTGCGTGCACCTAGCCTAGGAAGGTTTCCTATGGCTTCCCATCTTTCTACTGATCGATCCATACTCACTTGCGTGCACCTAGCCTAGGAAGGTTTCCTATGGCTTCCCATCTTTCTACTGATCGATCCATACTCACTTGCGTGCACCTAGCCTAGGAAGGTTTCCTATGGCTTCCCATCTTTCTACTGATCGATCCATACTCACTTGCGTGCACCTAGCCTAGGAAGGTTTCCTATGGCTTCCCATCTTTCTACTGATCGATCCATACTCACTTGCGTGCACCTAGCCTAGGAAGGTTTCCTATGGCTTCCCATCTTTCTACTGATCGATCCATACTCACTTGCGTGCACCTAGCCTAGGAAGGTTTCCTATGGCTTCCCATCTTTCTACTGATCGATCCATACTCACTTGCGTGCACCTAGCCTAGGAAGGTTTCCTATGGCTTCCCATCTTTCTACTGATCGATCCATACTCACTTGCGTGCACCTAGCCTAGGAAGGTTTCCTTGGGCTTCCCATCTTTCTACTGATCGATCCATACTCACTTGCGTGCACCTAGCCTAGGAAGGTTTCCTTGGGCTTCCCATCTTTCTACTGATCGATCCATACTCACTTGCGTGCACCTAGCCTAGGAAGGTTTCCTTGGGCTTCCCACTTTCTACTGATCGATCCATACTCACTTGCGTGCACCTAGCCTAGGAAGGTTTCCTATGGCTTCCCATCTTTCTACTGATCGATCCATACTCACTTGCGTGCACCTAGCCTAGGAAGGTTTCCTATGGCTTCCCATCTTTCTACTGATCGATCCATACTCACTTGCGTGCACCTAGCCTAGGAAGGTTTCCTATGGCTTCCCATCTTTCTACTGATCGATCCATACTCACTTGCGTGCACCTAGCCTAGGAAGGTTTCCTTGGGCTTCCCATCTTTCTACTGATCGATCCATACTCACTTGCGTGCACCTAGCCTAGGAAGGTTTCCTATGGCTTCCCATCTTTCTACTGATCGATCCATACTCACTTGCGTGCACCTAGCCTAGGAAGGTTTCCTTGGGCTTCCCATCTTTCTACTGATCGATCCATACTCACTTGCGTGCACCTAGCCTAGGAAGGTTTCCTTGGGCTTCCCACTTTCTACTGATCGATCCATACTCACTTGCGTGCACCTAGCCTAGGAAGGTTTCCTATGGCTTCCCATCTTTCTACTGATCGATCCATACTCACTTGCGTGCACCTAGCCTAGGAAGGTTTCCTATGGCTTCCCATCTTTCTACTGATCGATCCATACTCACTTGCGTGCACCTAGCCTAGGAAGGTTTCCTATGGCTTCCCATCTTTCTACTGATCGATCCATACTCACTTGCGTGCACCTAGCCTAGGAAGGTTTCCCTTTGGTACCGACTTCCATCTACGCACTCGATATAACCTAGGTACTTGGTACCGATGATGGTTAACACTCAAGCATTTCTTGCATCCTGCGTGCAAGGTACCAATTTTCACTTCTTAGGTACGTTTATGGGCCCGCATTTATCCAATATCGCTCCGATGGCCTTTCGCATTATTTCATCCGATAGCCCTTGCCAAAAGCTACCAAAAGTTCCTTCACGGCCATGTGCTCCGACGCTTAGTTTAGGAAATATTCGAAAAAATTCATCTTAGGAAAAATTTTCTTATTGGAAAATCACCTTAAATCGATGGCCATTTTTTGGGCAAAAACTTTAACGTCTTCCCGACTTTGCGGGAATTGCGAATTTTAGGCACCCAGAGAAAATCTTTTACTTTAAGGGGGCGGCCGCGAAGTTGCCCAAAGTCTCGGACACAAAAATTCTCAAGTTCCCCACTCTAGTAAAGCGCCCTATGAGTATCTCCTGGCCCGCGAGCTCTGCGAGCGGGCCAGCTTCGGCGATTTTTGCCTTTTCGCCTAGGCGGTTCTTCTACGAAATTGGTCCACAGCTTTTGCTCAGAAAGCTAGCATTTGTTGCAACAGTTAGGTACTTGGTACCACATTTTGGTATCCATTTGGGCATTTGTGGCAACTACTCGGTACTTTGGCCCACATTTCGCTCTACTCGGGCTTCTATGGTGGTACTTGTCGGTACTTCTGGCCAACTTAGGCCAATTGGGTGCAACTTGTGGGTACTCTGTGGGTACTTTAGGGCGTATTGTGTCTTTCGGGTGAACCTTCGCTATACTTCATGGGTACTGATGGCCAACTTAGGAACATTCAGTGCAACCTTTGGGCCTAAGGAAATTTGTCCAACTCTTTGGACTTAGAAAATTTTCTGGACTTAGAAAATTTTCTGGACTTGTAAAAATTTTCAAATGTTCAATTTGGCCCACATTTCGCTCTACTCGGGCCTCTATGGTGCTACTTGGCGGTACTTTTGGCCAACTTAGGCCAATTGGGTGCTCTTTGTGGGTACTCTATCGGTACTTTTGGCCAACTTAGGCCAATGGGGTGCTATATGTGGGTGCTCTATCGGTACTTTTGGCCATGTTAGGCCCATTCGGTGCTATTTGTGGGTACTCTATCGGTACTTTTGGCCATGTTAGGCCCATTCGGTGCTATTTGTGGGTACTCTATCAGTACTTTTGGCCAACTTAGGCCAACTCAGTGCTACTTGTGGGTACTCTATCGGTACTTTTGGCCAACTTAGGCCAACGCGGTGCTATTTGTGGGTACTCTATCGGTACTTTTGGCCAACTTAGGCCCATTCGGTGCTATTTGTGGGTACTCTATCGGTACTTTTGGCCAACATAGGCCAATTGGGTGCTACTTGTGGGTGCTCTATCGGTACTTTTGGCCAACTTAGGCCAACTGGGTGCTATTTGTGGGTACTCTATCGGTACTTTTGGCCAACATAGGCCAATTGGGTGCTACTTGTGGGTGCTCTATCGGTACTTTTGGCCAACTTAGGCCAACTGGGTGCTATTTGTGGGTACTCTATCGGTACTTTTGGCCAACTTAGGCCAACTCAGTGCTTCTTGTGGGTACTCTATCGGTACTTTTGGCCAACTTAGGCCCATTCGGTGCTATTTGTGGGTACTCTATCGGTACTTTTGGCCAACTTAGGCCAACTCAGTGCTACTTGTGGGTACTCTATCGGTACTTTTGGCCAACTTAGGCCAATTGGGTGCTCTTTGTGGGTGCTCTATCGGTACTTTGGGACATATTATGTCCTTCGGGTGAACCTTCTCGATACCTCATGGGTACTTGTGGCCAACTTAGGAAAATTCAGTGCAACCTATGGGCCTTTGGAAATTGTTCCAACACTTTGGACTTAGAAAATTTTCTGGACTTAGAAAATTTTTTGGACTTAGAAAAATTTTCAACTTCTGTATCTTCTTCATCATGTTCCATTTTGTGGGACTTAGAAAATTTTCTGGACTTAGAAAATTTTTTGGACTTAGGAAATTTTTCAACACTTGTAAAATTTTTGTTCCTTCTTTGAAGAAGAATACTTTCCACTATTAGCTTCTTTCTCTTTTTCTTCTTAGTTGTCTTCTTATTTTCGGTCCGAGAGCGCCGACACTTGTAAAATTATCTAAGTCCGAAGACTTTTGGAATGAACCAAAAGTCAACGAACACAATACATCAACCCTATCAACATCAAGTGGCAACCCGAAGGAAGCGCAGCGGCCAGCCCATGTACAACGCGAAGTTGTAGCATGCAACCAACCAACCGCTAACCTCCAACGGCACTCAATGTATTCGTTACACATGGGCGCACCTGCACCACACTGTCGTGACCATCCAACGAGCCGTCGGTTCGGTCGTGTGTTACAAGCACCCCATCACATAGGCATAGAGTCACCACACAGTGTTCTTCAACACTCTCGTCACATGGTGCAAGTCACGGTACGCACCACCAATGTGCACTGGTTGGCCAATTCCAGCACACACGGGGCGCGCACGCGCAAGCACTAACCACCAAGCATGGGTCGCCTGAGAGGATCGATGCGAACGCATCTCTACAACTTGAAGCTCCCAGCCTGTAGTCCCGTCGTTTGCGGGCGGTCGTAGGTGTCGAAACTAGTGATATCCACAGTCGGCAAGCTCGTCCACCGGTGTTCCCAACATGTATGGTACTAACACGTGCAGCGCGAACCCGCCCTTTGCGGCCTAGTAGTAAGCGGGGATGAGACGCCAGTGTGCCAATGGACAGCACGGACGGTTCTCGGAGGGTTGTTAGGCCCGCTAGCTTACGACCACCTAATGGGTATAAGAAGCGCTATCAGCTCGGATTGGATACGACCTTAGAGGCGTTCAGGCATAATCCAGCGGACGTAGCGTCATACCATAGTCCGTTCGAACTAGTATTGAGCCAGTGGTCCGTACCTGTGGTTCCTCTCGTACTGCACAGGAATTCCGTTAAGATAGCGACAAACAATGCACACCAGTAGGGTAAAACTAACCTGTCTCACGACGGTCTAAACCCAGCTCACGTTCCCTTGAAAGGGTGAACAATCCTACGCTTGGTAAATTTTGCTTTACAATGATAGGAAGAGCCGACATCGAAGGATCAAAAAGCCACGTCGCTATGAACGCTTGGCGGCCACAAGCCAGTTATCCCTGTGGTGACGTTCGAGCAGTCGAGCACTTTAGACGTGTCTTCCGTGCGCTCCGCAAATTTGGCGAAAATTTTGTGAAAATATTGTACAGAAGGCGTTTACTTCGTGTATAATCGATCATTTAAGTGGAAAACTGCGATATTTTGGTGAAAACCGGACGAAAATCGGGTTAAAATTAGCGATTTTATATAGTGCCCCTGAGTGCCCCAATAGCGAAAACCGGATGAAAATTGGACGATTTTTGATAAAAAAGTGCAGTGCAAAAAAGTGCGTGTGGTGCTACCGCTGGGGCACGTGGTCGTGGAAGCCGGTTTTATTACAAAACCCTGAATAACTCGGCCAATTTTCGGTCGATTTGCCCGCGGTTTTCACTGTTGGACTTGTTTTAGTGTGTGCAACACGAATCCGCAATAAAAAATTGGAAAATCGCGAAAAAATTTTTTGACATTTCTTCGATTTTCCAAATACGACCCAGCGGACAAAAATCGATTGACAGGCAGTTCCCAGGTGACAAATTTTGAATTTGGTCAGTACTGCACGAAAACTGCTCGAATTGCGGAAGGTGGCTAGAAAATTCGGGGAAGTCGAGTAGGGTGCGCTACTGCTCGAAACTGGTCGATTCGACCACTTCCTTCGAAATCAAAACTGCTCGAATTTTTCGAAATTTCCGGAAACGTTCAGAAAAATTCGGAAACGGTCCTGATAAATCGTGGAACGATCTAACGGGACGAAACACCACCTCTCTGAACGATTTTACTGCTCGAATACCATTTCTGCTGAGGTGGTTCTCACGGGGCAGTCCGCTGCTGGCGTCCTCCCGTGAGGAGGAGTAAATCCAGCTTTAAAGCGCGGGAACGGTCGGAAAGTGTCTTTCGACCATGACGGAGCCACGCACGCTCCGGACGAGGCAGGGCAGTGTGGATCAGGCCAGGTCCACAGTAAGCCGACCATCGACATCTACGGAGCCTCGTGTGCTGCTCACGAAGCTGGCAGAAACAAAAACTAGCGAGCAGCGACAGGCGGAATTAACGGCAGTAATTGAGCGGTTCCAGGAGCAAGTTGGGGCCCTCACTGCCGAGGTGACGATGCTGCGGGTACAGCTGCAGGAAAGCGAGCGTCGTTCTGAGCAGCAGCAGAAGACGGCGGAGCAGAGGGAGCAGGACCTGCGTGGGGACTTGGCTTTTTTGAGAACGATGCTGCATGAGGAGCGCCAGGCGATGCAGGCGCTCATAGCGCAGACGTTTGGCGTAACCACGCAAAGTCAAGCGCAGCAGCAGCACGGTGAGCAGCAGCAGCAGCAACAACATCATCGCCTGCAGCAGCAGCAGCAGCGACAGCAGGGTGCGGTGACGGCTTCGGTGGTGCCGTCTCCGGACCAGGAAGGCGGCTCCTGGGCTGGGGTGGTGAGCCGTAAGTCGGCACGTCAACCGGCACGCACGCAGCAGCTGCAAAAGCGGCAGCGGCAGCAGGGGCTGCAGACACGACAGCAGCAGCAGCAGTGGCAGCAGGAGCCGCAGCAACTGCAGCAGCAGCAGGGATCGGGCATGGAGACGGCTACGGTGGTGCCGTCTCTCGACCACGAAGGCGACTCTTGGACAGAGGTGGTGCGCCGTAAGCCGGCACGCCAGCAACCGGGCCGGCAGCAGCAGCAGTGGCAGCAGCGGCAACAATCGCATCAACAACAACCGCGTCGATTGGCCCCACGAAGCCAGGCTGCTAAGCCGAAACAGAGCAGGCCTGATGCCATCGAGGTTGCTCCGGGAGAGGGGCAAACGTGGGCAGATGTTTACCGGCTGGTGCGAACGGCACCAGAATTGGAAAAAATCCAGCAGGCGCTGGGAGTAGGACGGCGGACGACGCGTGACCGACTGGTCATGGACATCAAGGAGGGCGAGAATGCTCAAGAAATCATTGAGCTGGTGCAGGAAGTCTGCACGAAAGCGGAAACTCCATCGTCCGCACGCCTGGTAACTGAGACGGTGGAAATGAAATTCGTCGAGGTCGACCCTTTAGCGGAAGCCTTGGACGTGGCGAAGGCGGTAGAAGGTTTGACGCTGGAGAAGGTGTCGGAGTCTGCCGTCCATCTGACGGAGTTCTGGAATGGCACGCAGGTGGCCTATGTGCGAGTGTCGGCCAGGGCGGCGGAGAAGCTGGACCAGCAGTATGTCAGAATCTCGCACACGTCCTGCCTGGCAACGAAGGTTCCACCACCAACGCGGAACCAGCTGCGATGCTACAGGTGTCTGGAATACGGACACAGGAAGGTCACCTGCAAGAGCGAGAAGGACCTTTCAACAGCCTGCTTCCGCTGTGGCCAGCCGGGTCATGTGACCCGAACCTGTGTAGCAAACATCAGTTGTGCGGTCTGCAAGGGTCCGCATCGGGTGGGACATCCGTCCTGTCCTCGACATTAAAGGTCCTGCAAATTAACATCGGGCGTAGCAGATCAGCGCAGGACCTGATGCTGCAAACGGCACGCGAGCAGGGAGTGGACGTCGTCATTGCCTGCGAATTATACAAGCCGCCGCGGGACAACGGCAGATGGGTGGTGGACGAGGCGCAGAGTGTGGCAGTAGTAGCCACCGGGGCGTACCCCATTCAACGCTTATGGGAATGCGCTCATCCCGGGCTGGTGGTGGCCACAGTGGCAGGGGTCACATTTGCAAGCTGCTACGCCTCGCCGAACTTCGGGTTAGCGGACTTCGAGGCCTATCTTGGGGCCGTGGAGATGGCCTTGGTGGGACATCAACATCTGGTGATGGCTGGTGATCTGAACGCGTGGAACACGGACTGGGGGAGTGCCCGCACAACATCCAAAGGGCACACGCTCAAGGGCGTAATCGAACACCTGCAGTTGGAGATTCTCAACCGCGGCAACATGCCCACTTTTAAGGGCAACGGGGTTGCGCGAGAGAGTATCGTGGATGTTTCGTTTGCGAGTCCATCGGTCGCACTAGCGGATTCCTGGAAGGTCAGTCAGCGCTACTCCTACAGTGACCACCGGTATGTGGAGTTTTCCGTGGGCGTTCCTGGAGCACGGACCACACAACGGCAGCGTGCGCTTCAACATCAAACGATGCAGCAGTCTAGTGGTGAGGGCATCGCGCAACATGCGGGAGTACGCTGGAAGACCTCGCTATTCAACAGGGAGCGATACCAGGAGGCGATTGCGGATTGTCGGCTAGCCGAAGCAGACACACCTGACGCGCTGATTGGAGCGTTAACTTCAGCTTGTGACAGGACGATGGCGAGAGTGGGCCCGGCGAAATTCCATCAGCCGCCGAAGCTCTATTGGTGGACCCCGGAACTGGGGCTCTTGCGTCGTGAGTGCGAGGAGGCCGAGGAGAGGCTCGGGGTTGCCACGCAGTTAGCAGATCGCGAGGTGGCAACGGCTCGACTTCATGACCTTCGCAGGCAGCTGCAGCGCGGAATTCAGGAGAGCCGGAACGAGAAGCTTCAGGAGTTGATCGACGGAGTCGATAGTGATGTCTTTGGGCTTGGTTACAAGGTGGTGTTGGCCAAGCTGCGAGGCCGTACCCCGCCGGAGACGGATCGATCGGTACTGGAGCCGATTGTGGATGCTTTGTTTCCGCTGCATCCCCCATTTGAGTGGCCGGTCGTCGAGAGAGCGGCTGACGAGGAGAGGCTTCGCCCTGTTACGGAAGCGGAGGTTCTGGCATTGGCAGAGCGAATGGCTCCATCCAAAGCGCCGGGTCTGGACGGTCTACCGAACGCAGCAGTGAAAACCGCGATCCGAGAGCACCCGCAGGCGTTTGTGCGGGTGTTTAACGACCTTTTGGAACGCGGTGAGTTCCCGCGGTCTTGGAAGGAGGCAAGGCTGGTGCTCGTGACCAAACCGGGCAAGCCGCCGGGCGACCCATCGGCGAGCCGACCACTGCTCCTGGAGGGAGCAGTTCCCAAGCTGTTCGAGAAGTGCATCCTCGAGCGTCTCAATGAACACTTGGAGGACAGTGTTGCCCCTCAACTGTCGCCAGAGCAGTACGGGTTTCGTCGTGGGAAGTCGACCATACAGGCCATCCAGCGAGTGATCGAGCGAGGCGAGTACGCGCGATCGTTTCATCGTACGAATGGACGCGATCCTCGGTGTCTGGTGGTGGCAGCGCTAGATGTCCAGAACGCGTTCAACTCGGCAAGTTGGAGGGCAATTGCGGCGGCACTGCGGGAGAAGAACGTCCCAGCCGCGCTACAGAGGATACTGCGAAGCTATTTCTCTGAGCGCGAGCTTGTATACGAGACCAGCGAGGGACCAGTTCGCAGACCGGTGTCGGCAGGGGTACCACAGGGTTCCATCATAGGTCCTACATTGTGGAACACGTTGTATGACGGAGTCCTGCGGCTGGCGTTTCCGGATGGTGTTGAGGCGATCGGATTTGCCGATGATCTGGTGGTGCTGGCAGGTGGCACGACGCCGCAGACAGCGGCTCAGTCTGCTCAGGAGGCCATTGTTATGATTGGAGCGTGGATGGCGGAACGGCACCTCAAGCTGGCGCCCGCAAAGACCGAAATCATCATGGTGTCCACTATGCGGCAAGGGTACCAGCAGCCAACGGTGGCCATCGAGGGAGTACAGCGACAGCCGACGCGGTGCCTCAAGTATCTGGGGGTGGTTCTGCACGACCATCTGCTGTGGACTCCGCATGTCGAATACGCAACGGCGAAGGCGCTCCGTGTGGCGAAGGGGATCTCCCGGCTGATGCAGAATCACGGGGGCCCAAAAGGAGCGAAACGTCGACTTCTTTCATCGGTGGTGGATTCGACGCTGCGGTATGCTGCCCCGGTGTGGCACGAGGCTACAAACGTTCGGCGGTGCAGCAGGCTACTTAAGCGGGTACAGGCGCAGTACGTGAGGCCAGTCGCCAGGACATTCATATCGGTCAGGTATGAGGTCGCTACGGTCCTGGCGAGCGTTATTCCGATCTGTTTACAGATCCGGGAGGACGCCCGATGTCACCATCAGCATCAAGAAACTGGCTCTCCTATGCACCAGCTGCGGATTGAGGAGCGTGCGGCCACTCTGCGACAGTGGCAAGCAGAGTGGGATGCACTGGCGCCGGCCAGTCGTTTCACTACATGGGCGCACCGGGTGATTCCGGACATCGCGGCGTGGAAGAACCGTCGGTTTGGGGAGATGACTTTTCATCTCGCCCAAGTCATCTCAGGCCACGGATTCTTCCACAAGTATCTACACGTGCAGCACTTCTCTCCATCACCGGACTGCGCGCGGTGTCCGGGAGTAGCTGAGACGGCGGCCCATGCCTTCTTCGATTGTCCGCGCTTCGCGGACGTGCGGATTGAGGTGTTGGGCGAACGAGAACAAGAGGTCATCACTCCGGATAATCTGCAAGCTTTCCTGCTGAGCAGCAGGGAAAATTGGAGTGCGGTGTGCGAGGTGGCGAAGCGCATCACGACGGCTCTTCAGCAAGACTGGTACGTGGAGCGATCGAGCAGCGCACATGAAGAAATGACGGCGGCGGCCCGACGGCTGGACACGGCGCACGAAGATGTGGTTGCAGCGCGCAATGACCGGCGAAACGAGGCGCGGCGGCAGCTAACGGTGGAGCGACGCCTGGCTCGAGGCGAGCCTCCTCCTCCCACTCATCCGGATGGGCGACTTCTCAGCGAGGAAGAGATTAGAGAGCGGGAAGAACGACTGCGTATAGGGCGTGAGAAGGTGCGCCGGCACCGGGCAAGGCGAAGACTCGCAACTAGTGTAGCACCGACGTGCACCGATTACCTTGTGGCGTTATTCGGGGCGGGTGCGTTTGAAGATCAGTAGCGATATCTAATAAATAAAACGGCGCGTTGGGGCCCCTCAGTTGATCCCTCGCGGGTAGGCTGAAGTGGGTGGGCTTGTGGGCTGGGATGGGGTACAAAATTGTTGTATATTTCATCCGGTCAATAAACAAGCATTTTCATAAAAAAAAAAAAAAGCCAGTTATCCCTGTGGTAACTTTTCTGACACCTCTTGCTAAAAACTCGTTATACCAAAAGGATCGTAAGGCCAAGCTTTCGCTGTCCCGGCGTGTACTGAACGTTAGGATCAAACCAGCTTTTGTCCTTATGCTCAACGGGTGGTTTCTGTCCACTCTGAGCTGACCTTTGGACACCTCCGTTATCGTTTTGGAGATGTACCGCCCCAGTCAAACTCCGCACCTGGCACTGTCCATGACGTGGACCGAGAGGTTTATTCAGATGTCTTCGAGCCAAGCGGCACCAGAAACCGGAGAAGCGAAGGCGATCGGCGCAAACGGTCGAACGGCGACAGAACACGCGGGACGGACCGACGTGCGCACGCTTGAACCCTTGCGGGCCACGGCGGCGGTCGGCGCC
>NW_026045149.1:315000-350000 GCF_943734845.2 Anopheles funestus
CTTGGTATCAAATCGCGTAAGACACAAGATTCTACTGGCCAAATAGAATCTAGCACATTGGTTAACCTGGCGCCGCAGTCAACTCATGTGCTTGGATCGGATCGAGCTATTGAGTATTGGGCCTGCATACTCGCTCATCCGTATCCTTTGCGTACCGCCCCATGGCCCCGTCCTTAGAGTTAATGACTAATAGGCTTAACTCTTTGTATGTCTGCACCACAGTTCCCGTTCGTTCCGTGCCGTGGCCGGATACGTATTGCACAACAGTAGATACCATCACCTGACGTATCTAACACACCACTATTGTAACTCGTCGTCGAAGGACCTTTCAAGTGCCTGATGGCCAGGGGAGCTCTTACACGGCACGGATACACAGTGATGCTCGCCCATCACAGTGTACAACGATCGAGTTTGCTTAAGTGTCTGGGTACCTACACACCAGACACAATGCAATGGCCACGGATCCACACAAGGCACATCACATGCAGAAAGCTTCACCAGATTATGACACATACCACACTCTTGTAACTCGTCGTCGAAGGGGCGTTCAAAGTGCCTTACGGCTAGGGGAGATCTAGCACGGCACGGAGACACAGTGATGGTTGCCCATCAAAGTGTACAACGATCGAGTTTGCTTTCCGCGCAAGCGTTCTAAGTGTCTGGGTACCTACACACCAGACACAATGCAATGGCCACGGATCCACACAAGGCACATCACATGCAGAAAGCTTCACCAGATTCTGACACATACCACACTCTTGTAACTCGTCGTCGAAGGGGCGTTCAAAGTGCCTTACGGCTAGGGGGGATCTAGCACGGCACGGAGACACAGTGATGGTCACCCATCAAAGTGTACAACGATCGAGTTTGCTTTCCGCGCAAGCGTTCTAAGTGTCTGGGTATCTAAGCACCAGACACAATGCAATGGCCACGGATCCACACAAGGCACATCACATGCAGAAAGCTTCACCAGATTCTGACACATACCACACACATGCAACTCGTCGTCGAAGGGGCGTTCAAGTGCCTTACAGCTAGGGGAGATCTAGCTCGGCACGGAGACACAGTGATGGTCACCCATCAAAGTGTACAACGAACGAGTTGGCTTTCAACAAATTCTGACACATAGCAAGCGAGCGACCGAGCTACACCGAAGGCAGCCCATGGTTGGTCACTCGCGGACGATCATCAGTAATGATCCTTCCGCAGGTTCACCTACGGAAACCTTGTTACGACTTTTACTTCCTCTAAATCATCAAGTTCGGTCAACTTCAGCCATGCCAGCTGCAGCTCACGAAGGAACCGCGGAAGGTAAGCCTCCAGAAACCTCACTAAATAATCCATCGGTAGTAGCGACGGGCGGTGTGTACAAAGGGCAGGGACGTAATCAGCACTAGCTAATGACTAGTGCTTACTAGAAATTCCAGGTTCATGGGGACCGTTGCAGTCCCCAATCCCGACTAGATGGGCATTTTAGTGATTTCCCGTTCCTCTCGGAATGGGGGCGCCTATTGGCGAGAACACGCTGCGACCCACATTGTAGCACGCGTGCAGCCCAGAACATCTAAGGGCATCACGGACCTGTTATCGCTCATTCTCAGCTTGCTAAACACAAGTTGTCCCGCTAAGCAGGGCAAACGTAGCCGACGACCGCCCGTGAAGGCGCCGCCCGGCTGTAACGTCAGGTGCGCCCGGAGGCGCACTGCTGACAGCGTTCTAGTTAGCATGTTTGAGTCACGTTCGTTATCGGAATTAACCAGACAAATCATTCCACGAACTAAGAACGGCCATGCACCACTACCCTTAAATTTGAGAAAGAGCTATCAATCTGTCTTACCTCGATAAGTTTGGACCTGGTAAATTTTCCCGTGTTGAGTCAAATTAAGCCGCAAGCTCCACTTCTTGTGGTGCCCTTCCGTCAATTCCTTTAAGTTTCAACTTTGCAACCATACTTCCCCCGGAACCCGATTTTGGTTTCCCGGAAGCGACTGAGAGCACCGAATAGGGGTAGCGTCTCCCAATTGCTAATTGGCATCGTTTACGGTTAGAACTAGGGCGGTATCTAATCGCCTTCGATCCTCTAACTTTCGTTCTTGATTAAAGAAAGCATCCATGGCAAACGCTTTCGCTTCAGTTGGTCCTACGACGGTCTACGAATTTCACCTCTCGCGCCGTAATACCAATGCCCCCAACTACTTCTGTTAATCATTACCTCTAGGTTTCTGACAAACCAACGAAATCGTATAAACCGAGGTCATATTCCATTATTCCATGCAAGATTATTCTCGGCCAACGCCAACCCCACGGGGGGGCCGGACGCTTTGTCTTAGCCTGCTTTGAGCACTCTAATTTGTTCAAGGTAAATGTGAGTATCTTGAGCACCATGAGGAGCCCGTGCCGGAGTTAACCGGTAGCACGGTACTCGTTCACAGAGTAACGCCCAAGTACACCATTGTGAGTCGCAGCCGTGAGCGCGCGCACGAACGGCCCCGGCGTGTAACCGGGCGCCCGTGGCGGTCACGTGTCTGGACGGGCAATCAACTTCGAACGTTTTAACCGCAACAACTTTAATATACGCTAGTGGAGCTGGAATTACCGCGGCTGCTGGCACCAGACTTGCCCTCCACTTGATCCTTGTTGAAGGATTTATACTCAACTCATTCCAATTATGGACCATCGTTAGAGAGGTCCATATTGTTATTTCTCGTCACTACCTCCCCGTACTGGGATTGGGTAATTTACGCGCCTGCTGCCTTCCTTGGATGTGGTAGCCATTTCTCAGGCTCCCTCTCCGGAATCGAACCCTGATTCCCCGTTACCCGTCGCAACCATGGTAGTCCTCTACACTACCATCAATAGTTGATAGGGCAGACATTTGAAAGATCTGTCGTCAGTCGACAAGCGACCATACGATCTGCGTCCTTATCCAGACTTCAACTCAAGCCGCCCGGAGGCGATTGGTTTAACTAATAAGTGCACCAGTTCAGCTACCCGCGAGGGCAACAGTCCCGGCATGTTGCATGTATTAGCTCTGGATTTTCCACAGTTATCCAAGTAACTAGTGGTAGGATGATCTTGTGAATTATAGCTGTTATACTGAGCCTTATGCGGTTTCACATTCATTTATGTTTGTACTTAGACATGCATGGCTTAACCTTTGAGACAAGCGTATATTACTGGTAGGATCAACCAGAATTCGTTCCACTACAGACACACACTCGCTTAGTGGGAAATAAATTTCCACACAACTCTCTCTCTCTAGAACCATAAGGAATGGCTCTTTGGTGTTGGGTAAGGCACCAATTTGTTGGGGTGTAACGGTCACCACCAACTTTAAGTTTGTTAGGGCACAACGGAAACCACTAACTAAACTTTAGGAAACTAAATTTCCTCACACATTATCTCTCACCATATTAGCACTAGGTGCTATCCACGATTGTACAACGTTTCAACTCTTGAATCGACCGTAGGGCCGCGGAATTGCTTCCGGGCCCCTATTCTCGCTATTAATTGTTCATCTCTTTCAATACATCGAGTTCGTTCCATTGGGTAGTTCGCATGGCGAACGTTTTGATGCAGCCCCCTGGGGGACCACGGCACTTTACACCGGGTATGGTGTATGCGCAACCTACAGATAACAATAAACCCCTTATGCGTGTGTAAACCGATGTTGGGCTGCTCAACATCTTTCATGGTTACATCACTTGCACCAGAACCCACGGTGCCGATTTGGTAATATGTTGTACATTTACTCTCAAGATGTACGCTTCGGCCCCTTATTCAGGGGCTCAAGCTATTACCAGCAAGAACAATCCTCATCCAGACTTGAACTCGAAACACCCGGAGGCGAACGGTTTAACTAATAAGTGCACCAGTCTTGAATCCATGCGTCGGTGGAAACAATGCCGGCGTGTTGCATGTATTAGCTCTGAACTTAGCGAGTGATTGCCTTGCAGCTGTCATACTGAGCGTAGAGCGTGATTATCGCTCACTTGAACCATGTTGAATGGCTCTTTGGTGTAGGGTAAGGCACCAATTTGTTGGGGCGTAACGGTCACCACCAACTTAAGACTTGCTTATAGGCATTTCAACGTTTTCAACTCTTAAATCGACCGTGTTTCATTATCATCTCTTCTTCTTATTAAATGCATCGAGTTCGTTCCATTGGGTAGTTCGCGTGGCGAACGGTTTGATGCAGCCCCCCGGGGGGGACCACGGCACTTTACACCGGGTATGGTGTATGCGCAACCTACAGATCACAATATATTTGTGATCGATAATGCACACTTCTTACACGACTGACCAGTCGACAGCGCTGCCTTCCTATTATGCGTGTGTAAACCGATGTTGGGCTGCTCAACATCTTTCACGGTTACATCACTTGCACCAGAACCCATGGTGCCGATTTGGTAATATGTTGTACATGGTCTCAAGATGTACGCTTCGACCCCTTAAGGGCTCAAGCTATTACCAGCAAGATCAATCCTCATCCAGACTTGAACTCGAAACACCCGGAGGCGAACGGTTTAACTAATAAGTGCACCAGTCTTGAATCCATGCGTCGGTGGAAACAATGCCGGCGTGTTGCATGTATTAGCTCTGAACTTAGCGAGTGATTGCCTTGCAGCTGTCGAACTGAGCGTAGAGCGTGATTATCGCTCACTTGAAAGGGTCAAGCCCTTTCGAGTCGTCCGGTTTTTACGCCAGACGACTCGGTTCACCATCTTTCGGGATACAAGTTGACTAAGTGGTACCACTACACTTATCAACTTTCGATTTGGTAATCCTCATCCAGCTTCCTTTCTGGAGGTCCCGAGGATTACCAATTGGGCTGTCATACTGAGCTCATATATTGGAGATCGATAATGCACACTTCTTACACGACTGACCAGTCGACAGCGCTGCCTTCCTATTATGCGTGTGTAAACCGATGTTGGGCTGCTCAACATCTTTCACGGTTACATCACTTGCACCCGAACCCATGGTGCCGATTTGGTAATATGTTGTACATGGTCTCAAGATGTACGCTTCGACCCCTTATTCAGGGGCTCAAGCTATTACCAGCAAGATCAATCCTCATCCAGACTTGAACTCGAAACACCCGGAGGCGAACGGTTTAACTAATAAGTGCACCAGTCTTGAATCCATGCGTCGGTGGAAACAATGCCGGCATGTTGCATGTATTAGCTCTGAACATAGCGAGTGATTGCCTTGTAGCTGTCGAACTGAGCGTAGAATGTGATTATCGCTCACTTGAACCATGTTGAATGGCTCTTTGGTGTAGGGTAAGGCACCAATTTGTTGGGGCACAACGAAACCACCAACTTAAGACTTGCTTATAGGCATTTCAACGTTTTCAACTCTTAAATCGACCGTGTTTCATTATCATCTCTTCTTCTTATTAAATGCATCGAGTTCGTTCCATTGGGTAGTTCGCGTGGCGAACGGTTTGATGCAGCCCCCCGGGGGGGACCACGGCACTTTACACCGGGCATGGTGTATGCGCAACCTACAGATCACCAATATATTTGTGATCGATAATGCACACTTCTTACACGACTGACCAGTCGACAGCGCTGCCTTCCTATTATGCGTGTGTAAACCGATGTTGGGCTGCTCAACATCTTTCACGGTTACATCACTTGCACCCGAACCCATGGTGCCGATTTGGTAATATGTTGTACATGGTCTCAAGATGTACGCTTCGACCCCTTATTCAGGGGCTCAAGCTATTACCAGCAAGAACAATCCTCATCCAGACTTGAACTCGAAACACCCGGAGGCGAACGGTTTAACTAATAAGTGCACCAGTCTTGAATCCATGCGTCGGTGGAAACAATGCCGGCATGTTGCATGTATTAGCTCTGAACATAGCGAGTGATTGCCTTGTAGCTGTCGAACTGAGCGTAGAATGTGATTATCGCTCACTTGAAAGGGTCAAGCCCTTTCGAGTCGTCCGGTTTTTACGCCAGACGACTCGGTTCACCATCTTTCGGGAAGGGACCGTCTCGGTCGCAAGCTGCTCCGGTCCCCAAACAACCTGCGACAAATGATAGGAAATGCCGACATCAATATGTGTTCAGTTTGGTTTATCGCTCATAGGTCTTTTTGACCATCGATCCCTGATTATAACTCTCAATTAAACAGTCAGGAGAGTAAGGCATGCCCATCGATATCTCATCGACAGGCGATACCGCAAGAACGGCCAACGACACATCAGGTGATCGATTATTGCTACGACTTTTGCTTAATCGTTTCCACTCCTTAGAGAAAGAAACCCCCGGGGACCGTCTCGGTCGCAAGCTGCTCCGGTCCCTAAACAACCTGCGACAAATGATAGGAAATGCCGACATCAATACGTGTTCAGTTTGGTTTATCGCTCATTGGTCTGTTTGACCATCGATCCCTGATTAAACTCTCAGTAATCCAGTCGGGAGAGTAAGGCATGCCCATCGATATCTCATCGACAGGCGATACCGCTTGAACGGCCAACGACACATCAGAGGATCGTATCTTGCTACAACTGTTGCTTAATCGTTTCTACTCCTTGGAGAAAGAAACCCCCGGGGACCGTCTCGGCCGCAAGCTGCTCCGGTCCCTAAACAACCTGCGGCATCAAATGATAGGAAAAGCCGACATCAATACGTGTTCAGTTTGGTTTATCGCTCATTGGTCTTGTTTGACCATCGATCCCTGATTAATACTCTCAATTAGAAGGTCGGTAGAGTAAGGCATGCCCATCGATATCTCATCGACAGGCGATACCGCATGAACGGCCAACGACACATCAGAGGATCGTATCTTGCTACAACTCTTGCTTAATAGTTTCGTCTCCTTGGAGAAAGAAACCCCCGGGGACCGTCTCGGCCGCAAGTTGCTCCGGTCCCTAAACAACCTGCGGCATCAAATGATAGGAAAAGCCGACATCAATACGTGTTCAGTTTGGTTTATCTCTCATAGGTCTGTTTGACCATCGATCCTAGAATTCAACTTTCGAGTAAGGCATGCCCGTCGATATCTCATCGATAGGCGATACCGGTAGAACGGCCAACGACACACATCTAGGATCGCATTTACTCTTCCTTGGATGGATAACCAATACCCTAGGACCGTTTCATCGCGAGCTGCTCCGGTCCTCAAACAACTCGCGAACCACCGATAGGATGATATTAGGAATGGCCGACTTTCATCCTTTAACTCTCAGTTCTGCTTACCAAAACATAGGTACTTGGACCTTAAAGACCACTATATGTTCCCCGATCGGGGGCAATCGGAACGTCTATCCATCATCAACATCGTTTCACTCATTCCGAACCACCAAATTGGACAGACAGTACCATATTCACCAACCGATTGCTTCAACTTCGCAAACTGTATGGTAAGTTCTACTAATTTCACATCTTACCATCGACTAATAGTGCATAAATCCACTTGGAAATCACTTTTCCTTGGTCCTCGGACCTTCTACGACAACGTCCAACAAATATCCGAAGTCGTTTCCCAACTTAGACCAAGCATTTCGTATCTTTACTTCTAATCGATTTTTTCTCGCATAATTGACGATCAAAATCTAAAAACCACATTTTGAGCCAGAAGCAGTCGTCCGATCGTCCTGGGGGTAGTCTCAATCGATTTAGAAGGGTCCAATTCATAAAGATACATACTCAGTCAAAATCATGCTTCTGGCTCACCTACCCCCTATATAGTAAACGAAAGCGTACAGGCGTGGAAAACGTGCCATTTTTCTCCATCACGGACTTTTTTTTTCTCGTTGCACCGACTCTAGTAAAAAAGTGAAATTTTTTACTAGTTACCAACTTTTGCAAATTATCATCGGATATCACTTTTTATGGTCTATAGTAAGTTCTTATCACGTTTTAGTAGTTTTTGAAAAAAAAATTTTTTTGAACTTTTCAAAATTTTTCAAAACAAAGTTTTTGTAGGCGGTTTTGTGTATGGAGGGTTACTAGTCTCGGGGTCACTGTTTGACCGAAAAACCACTATATATCATTCGAAAGGTAATTTCAAGGGCTACAAAAAATTGTTCTACGGCACCCCCCTCCGACGTCTAGTATTCGAGTTATTGGCCAAAAACCATCACTTGAGCGATTTTTCGTTCAGGGTACCCGACTCTAGTAAAAAAGTGAAATTTTTCTCGATTGACCAAGTGTTGCAAATGACCATCGGATTTCACTTTTTATGGTCTATAGTGAGTTCTGATCACGATTTGGTACTTTTTGAAAAAATTTTTTTGACGCACTTTTCAAAATTTTGCAAAACCAAAACTTTTTAGGCGGTTTTGTGTATGGAGGGTTACTAGTCTCGGGGTCACTGTTTGACCAAAAAACCACTATATATCATTCGAAAGGTAATTTCAAGGGCTACAAAAAATTGTTCTACGGCACCCCCCTCCGACGTCTAGTATTCGAGTTATTGACCAAAAACCGCAACTATAGCGGTTTTTCGTACAGGGTACCCGACTCTAGTAAAATGATGCGATTTTTACTAGTCTAGGAACTTTTTGGTCAAAAAATCAAGTATATGTCATTCGATAGATAATTTCAAGGGCTACCAAAAATTGTTCCACGACACCCCCCTGCGACGTCTAGTATTCGAGTTATTAGCCAAAAACCGCAACTATAGCGGTTTTTCGTCCAGGGTACCCGACTCTAGTAAAATGATGCGATTTTTACTAGTCTAGGGAACTTTTTGGCCAAAAATCAAGTATATGTCATTCGATAGATAATTTCAAGGGCTACCAAAAATTGTTCCACGACACCCCCCTGCGACGTCTAGTATTCGAGTTATTAGCCAAAAACCGCAACTATAGCGGTTTTTCGTCCAGGGTACCCGACTCTAGTAAAATGATGCGATTTTTACTAGTCTAGGGAACTTTTTGGCCAAAAATCAAGTATATGTCATTCGATAGATAATTTCAAGGGCTACCAAAAATTGTTCCACGACACCCCCCTGCGACGTCTAGTATTCGAGTTATTGGCCAAAAACCATTCATACTTGAGCATTTTGCTCATTTTGCCTGTACGGGTACCGGGGACTAGTAAAATCAGGCCAATTTTACTAGAGTGGGGGTACTTTTTGGTCAAAAAAACAACTTTTGCTCGTTCGATAGGGAATCGATAGGGCAACAAAAAATCGTTCTACGACCCCCCCTTCCGATGTCTAGTATTCGAGTTATGGGCCAAAAACAGTTTATAGTTAATTTTTCACTCGATTTTTCACCAAGTATCGCACATTACTCCGGTTCTATGCATTGGATCGTCAATCTTTAAGATTTTATGGGTAGCTCCAACTGTTTGCTACATTTCATCCATACATCACGAACCGATTCAATGTCTGTGGTAGAAGTTATTAGAGGAATAAAAAAATTTACCCTTGGCTTTGGACCGTACAAGTTTACCCATTTTTGGCCCATATTTGCCCCATAGCTCCGCCGGTATCCAAGATATGGCCACACTTTCTTCTGGCCATGGGTAGATGGCACTTGTGGCTAGATTTCTTCCATGCACCACTAATCGCTACCATGTCTGTGGCCGGAGCTATTCACGAAAGCGCCTCGCGCACTTGGTCGGATTTTTGGTCCAACTTCACCATTTTTGGCCCATATTTGCCCCATAGCTCCGCCGGTATCCAAGATAGCGCCACACTTTCTTCTGGCCATGGGTAGATGGCACTTGTGGCTAGATTTCTTCCATGCACCACTAATCGCTACCATGTCTGTGGCCGGAGCTATTCACGAAAGCGCCTCGCGCACTTGGTCGGATTTTTGGTCCAACTTGCACCATTTTTGGCCCGTATTTGCACCATAGCTCCGCCGGTATCCAAGATATGGCCACACTTTCTTCTGGCCATGGGTAGATGGCACTTGTGGCTAGATTTCTTCCATGCACCACTAATCGCTACCATGTCTGTGGCCGGAGCTATTCGACGAACAACCATCGCATTTACCTAGGTACTTTTTCGGATTTTTGGTCCAACTTGCACCATTTTTGGCCCATATTTGCCCCATAGCTCCGCCGGTATCCAAGATATGGCCACACTTTCTTCTGGCCATGGGTAGATGGCACTTGTGGCTAGATTTCTTCCATGCACCACAAATCGCTACCATGTCTGTGGCCGGAGCTATTCGACGAACAACCATCGCATTTACCTAGGTACTTTTTCGGATTTTTGGTCCAACTTGCACCATTTTTGGCCCATATTTGCCCCATAGCTCCGCCGGTATCCAAGATATGGCCACACTTTCTTCTGGCCATGGGTAGATGGCACTTGTGGCTAGATTTCTTCCATGCACCACTAATCGCTACCATGTCTGTGGCCGGAGCTATTCGACGAACAACCATCGCATTTACCTAGGTACTTTTTCGGATTTTTGGTCCAACTTGCACCATTTTTGGCCCATATTTGCCCCATAGCTCCGCCGGTATCCAAGATATGGCCACACTTTCTTCTGGCCATGGGTAGATGGCACTTGTGGCTAGATTTCTTCCATGCACCACTAATCGCTACCATGTCTGTGGCCGGAGCTATTCGACGAACAACCATCGCATTTACCTAGGTACTTTTTCGGATTTTTGGTCCAACTTGCACCATTTTTGGCCCATATTTGCCCCATAGCTCCGCCGGTATCCAAGATATGGCCACACTTTCTTCTGGCCATGGGTAGATGGCACTTGTGGCTAGATTTCTTCCATGCACCACTAATCGCTACCATGTCTGTGGCCGGAGCTATTCACGAAAGCGCCTCGCGCACTTGGTCGGATTTTTGGTCCAACTTGCACCATTTTTGGCCCATATTTGCCCCATAGCTCCGCCGGTATCCAAGATATGGCCACACTTTCTTCTGGCCATGGGTAGATGGCACTTGTGGCTAGATTTCTTCCATGCACCACTAATCGCTACCATGTCTGTGGCCGGAGCTATTCACGAAAGCGCCTCGCGCACTTGGTCGGATTTTTGGTCCAACTTGCACCATTTTTGGCCCATATTTGCCCCATAGCTCCGCCGGTATCCAAGATATGGCCACACTTTCTTCTGGCCATGGGTAGATGGCACTTGTGGCTAGATTTCTTCCATGCACCACTAATCGCTACCATGTCTGTGGCCGGAGCTATTCGACGAACAACCATCGCATTTACCTAGGTACTTTTTCGGATTTTTGGTCCAACTTGCACCATTTTTGGCCCGTATTTGCCCCATAGCTCCGCCGGTATCCAAGATATGGCCACACTTTCTTCTGGCCATGGGTAGATGGCACTTGTGGCTAGATTTCTTCCATGCACCACTAATCGCTACCATGTCTGTGGCCGGAGCTATTCGACGAACAACCATCGCATTTACCTAGGTACTTTTTCGGATTTTTGGTCCAACTTGCACCATTTTTGGCCCATATTTGCCCCATAGCTCCGCCGGTATCCAAGATATGGCCACACTTTCTTCTGGCCATGGGTAGATGGCACTTGTGGCTAGATTTCTTCCATGCACCACTAATCGCTACCATGTCTGTGGCCGGAGCTATTCGACGAACAACCATCGCATTTACCTAGGTACTTTTTCGGATTTTTGGTCCAACTTGCACCATTTTTGGCCCATATTTGCCCCATAGCTCCGCCGGTATCCAAGATATGGCCACACTTTCTTCTGGCCATGGGTAGATGGCACTTGTGGCTAGATTTCTTCCATGCACCACTAATCGCTACCATGTCTGTGGCCGGAGCTATTCACGAAAGCGCCTCGCGCACTTGGTCGGATTTTTGGTCCAACTTGCACCATTTTTGGCCCATATTTGCCCCATAGCTCCGCCGGTATCCAAGATATGGCCACACTTTCTTCTGGCCATGGGTAGATGGCACTTGTGGCTAGATTTCTTCCATGCACCACTAATCGCTACCATGTCTGTGGCCGGAGCTATTCACGAAAGCGCCTCGCGCACTTGGTCGGATTTTTGGTCCAACTTGCACCATTTTTGGCCCATATTTGCCCCATAGCTCCGCCGGTATCCAAGATATGGCCACACTTTCTTCTGGCCATGGGTAGATGGCACTTGTGGCTAGATTTCTTCCATGCACCACTAATCGCTACCATGTCTGTGGCCGGAGCTATTCGACGAACAACCATCGCATTTACCTAGGTACTTTTTCGGATTTTTGGTCCAACTTGCACCATTTTTGGCCCGTATTTGCCCCATAGCTCCGCCGGTATCCAAGATATGGCCACACTTTCTTCTGGCCATGGGTAGATGGCACTTGTGGCTAGATTTCTTCCATGCACCACTAATCGCTACCATGTCTGTGGCCGGAGCTATTCGACGAACAACCATCGCATTTACCTAGGTACTTTTTCGGATTTTTGGTCCAACTTGCACCATTTTTGGCCCATATTTGCCCCATAGCTCCGCCGGTATCCAAGATATGGCCACACTTTCTTCTGGCCATGGGTAGATGGCACTTGTGGCTAGATTTCTTCCATGCACCACTAATCGCTACCATGTCTGTGGCCGGAGCTATTCGACGAACAACCATCGCATTTACCTAGGTACTTTTTCGGATTTTTGGTCCAACTTGCACCATTTTTGGCCCATATTTGCCCCATAGCTCCGCCGGTATCCAAGATATGGCCACACTTTCTTCTGGCCATGGGTAGATGGCACTTGTGGCTAGATTTCTTCCATGCACCACTAATCGCTACCATGTCTGTGGCCGGAGCTATTCACGAAAGCGCCTCGCGCACTTGGTCGGATTTTTGGTCCAACTTGCACCATTTTTGGCCCATATTTGCCCCATAGCTCCGCCGGTATCCAAGATATGGCCACACTTTCTTCTGGCCATGGGTAGATGGCACTTGTGGCTAGATTTCTTCCATGCACCACTAATCGCTACCATGTCTGTGGCCGGAGCTATTCACGAAAGCGTCTCGCGCACTTGGTCGGATTTTTGGTCCAACTTGCACCATTTTTGGCCCGTATTTGCCCCATAGCTCCGCCGGTATCCAAGATATGGCCACACTTTCTTCTGGCCATGGGTAGATGGCACTTGTGGCTAGATTTCTTCCATGCACCACTAATCGCTAACATGTCTCTGGCCGGAGCTATTCGACGAACAACCATCGCATTCACCTTCTCGTTGCACTTCTTCGGGAATTTGGTGCAACCAAGTTTTCACTATAACTTGGTCATTTTCCGTCCATCGGACATGCGGTTTTGGGTGTCGATACTTGACACCGCGCGCTACAATATGTTCCTCCACGACCATGTGGTCCGATGCTTCCAACAGGAGCTATTCGAGGAGTACCGATTTTTCACCATTAAAAATGCTCAATTTTGCACCAACTTTTGCCTATAACTCAGGCTGTATCGATCGGATCTACAAT
This sequence comes from Anopheles funestus, assembly GCF_943734845.2. Taxonomy (NCBI): domain Eukaryota; kingdom Metazoa; phylum Arthropoda; class Insecta; order Diptera; family Culicidae; genus Anopheles; species Anopheles funestus. The sequence goes on from NW_026045149.1 coordinate 328,387, forward strand.
CTTGAAAAAGTTTTGGATAGGTGGCACCAAATGCTACATTTCGTTCTTCCACGTCAACTTTGTCCGATGTCTAGCAAAAAAGTTATTCGCGAACCAAGTCCAGAACCCATGCAATGGCTGCCCTCATTGCATACATCACGGCGGTTAACTCTCGTTACTCTATACCGTGGACTTGGTACTTTTTCAGGCATTCGTTGCTACTTCTCGGTTCATGATATTCGTTTACGGTCTTCACTAGGGCATTTGGTGCTCCTTATCGGTTCATGATATTCGTTTACGGTCTTCACTAGGGCATTTGGTGCTCCTTATCGGTTCATGATATTCGTTTACGGTCTTCACTAGGGCATTTGGTGCTCCTTCTCGGTTCATGATATTCGTTTACGGTCTTCACTAGGGCATTTGGTACTGGGCTTCCCACTTTCTACTGATCGATCCATACTCACTTGCGTGCACCTAGCCTAGGAAGGTTTCCTTGGGCTTCCCATCTTTCTACTGATCGATCCATACTCACTTGCGTGCACCTAGCCTAGGAAGGTTTCCTATGGCTTCCCATCTTTCTACTGATCGATCCATACTCACTTGCGTGCACCTAGCCTAGGAAGGTTTCCTTGGGCTTCCCATCTTTCTACTGATCGATCCATACTCACTTGCGTGCACCTAGCCTAGGAAGGTTTACTATGGCTTCCCATCTTTCTACTGATCGATCCATACTCACTTGCGTGCACCTAGCCTAGGAAGGTTTCCTTGGGCTTCCCATCTTTCTACTGATCGATCCATACTCACTTGCGTGCACCTAGCCTAGGAAGGTTTCCTTGGGCTTCCCATCTTTCTACTGATCGATCCATACTCACTTGCGTGCACCTAGCCTAGGAAGGTTTCCTTGGGCTTCCCATCTTTCTACTGATCGATCCATACTCACTTGCGTGCACCTAGCCTAGGAAGGTTTCCTATGGCTTCCCATCTTTCTACTGATCGATCCATACTCACTTGCGTGCACCTAGCCTAGGAAGGTTTCCTATGGCTTCCCATCTTTCTACTGATCGATCCATACTCACTTGCGTGCACCTAGCCTAGGAAGGTTTCCTATGGCTTCCCATCTTTCTACTGATCGATCCATACTCACTTGCGTGCACCTAGCCTAGGAAGGTTTCCTTGGGCTTCCCATCTTTCTACTGATCGATCCATACTCACTTGCGTGCACCTAGCCTAGGAAGGTTTCCTATGGCTTCCCATCTTTCTACTGATCGATCCATACTCACTTGCGTGCACCTAGCCTAGGAAGGTTTCCTTGGGCTTCCCATCTTTCTACTGATCGATCCATACTCACTTGCGTGCACCTAGCCTAGGAAGGTTTCCTTGGGCTTCCCATCTTTCTACTGATCGATCCATACTCACTTGCGTGCACCTAGCCTAGGAAGGTTTACTATGGCTTCCCATCTTTCTACTGATCGATCCATACTCACTTGCGTGCACCTAGCCTAGGAAGGTTTCCTTGGGCTTCCCATCTTTCTACTGATCGATCCATACTCACTTGCGTGCACCTAGCCTAGGAAGGTTTCCTATGGCTTCCCATCTTTCTACTGATCGATCCATACTCACTTGCGTGCACCTAGCCTAGGAAGGTTTCCTTGGGCTTCCCATCTTTCTACTGATCGATCCATACTCACTTGCGTGCACCTAGCCTAGGAAGGTTTCCTATGGCTTCCCATCTTTCTACTGATCGATCCATACTCACTTGCGTGCACCTAGCCTAGGAAGGTTTCCTATGGCTTCCCATCTTTCTACTGATCGATCCATACTCACTTGCGTGCACCTAGCCTAGGAAGGTTTCCTATGGCTTCCCATCTTTCTACTGATCGATCCATACTCACTTGCGTGCACCTAGCCTAGGAAGGTTTCCTTGGGCTTCCCATCTTTCTACTGATCGATCCATACTCACTTGCGTGCACCTAGCCTAGGAAGGTTTCCTATGGCTTCCCATCTTTCTACTGATCGATCCATACTCACTTGCGTGCACCTAGCCTAGGAAGGTTTCCTATGGCTTCCCATCTTTCTACTGATCGATCCATACTCACTTGCGTGCACCTAGCCTAGGAAGGTTTCCTATGGCTTCCCATCTTTCTACTGATCGATCCATACTCACTTGCGTGCACCTAGCCTAGGAAGGTTTCCTATGGCTTCCCATCTTTCTACTGATCGATCCATACTCACTTGCGTGCACCTAGCCTAGGAAGGTTTCCTATGGCTTCCCATCTTTCTACTGATCGATCCATACTCACTTGCGTGCACCTAGCCTAGGAAGGTTTCCTATGGCTTCCCATCTTTCTACTGATCGATCCATACTCACTTGCGTGCACCTAGCCTAGGAAGGTTTCCTATGGCTTCCCATCTTTCTACTGATCGATCCATACTCACTTGCGTGCACCTAGCCTAGGAAGGTTTCCTTGGGCTTCCCATCTTTCTACTGATCGATCCATACTCACTTGCGTGCACCTAGCCTAGGAAGGTTTCCTTGGGCTTCCCATCTTTCTACTGATCGATCCATACTCACTTGCGTGCACCTAGCCTAGGAAGGTTTCCTTGGGCTTCCCACTTTCTACTGATCGATCCATACTCACTTGCGTGCACCTAGCCTAGGAAGGTTTCCTATGGCTTCCCATCTTTCTACTGATCGATCCATACTCACTTGCGTGCACCTAGCCTAGGAAGGTTTCCTATGGCTTCCCATCTTTCTACTGATCGATCCATACTCACTTGCGTGCACCTAGCCTAGGAAGGTTTCCTATGGCTTCCCATCTTTCTACTGATCGATCCATACTCACTTGCGTGCACCTAGCCTAGGAAGGTTTCCTTGGGCTTCCCATCTTTCTACTGATCGATCCATACTCACTTGCGTGCACCTAGCCTAGGAAGGTTTCCTATGGCTTCCCATCTTTCTACTGATCGATCCATACTCACTTGCGTGCACCTAGCCTAGGAAGGTTTCCTATGGCTTCCCATCTTTCTACTGATCGATCCATACTCACTTGCGTGCACCTAGCCTAGGAAGGTTTCCTATGGCTTCCCATCTTTCTACTGATCGATCCATACTCACTTGCGTGCACCTAGCCTAGGAAGGTTTCCTTGGGCTTCCCATCTTTCTACTGATCGATCCATACTCACTTGCGTGCACCTAGCCTAGGAAGGTTTCCTTGGGCTTCCCATCTTTCTACTGATCGATCCATACTCACTTGCGTGCACCTAGCCTAGGAAGGTTTCCTTGGGCTTCCCACTTTCTACTGATCGATCCATACTCACTTGCGTGCACCTAGCCTAGGAAGGTTTCCTATGGCTTCCCATCTTTCTACTGATCGATCCATACTCACTTGCGTGCACCTAGCCTAGGAAGGTTTCCTATGGCTTCCCATCTTTCTACTGATCGATCCATACTCACTTGCGTGCACCTAGCCTAGGAAGGTTTCCTATGGCTTCCCATCTTTCTACTGATCGATCCATACTCACTTGCGTGCACCTAGCCTAGGAAGGTTTCCTTGGGCTTCCCATCTTTCTACTGATCGATCCATACTCACTTGCGTGCACCTAGCCTAGGAAGGTTTCCTTGGGCTTCCCATCTTTCTACTGATCGATCCATACTCACTTGCGTGCACCTAGCCTAGGAAGGTTTCCTATGGCTTCCCATCTTTCTACTGATCGATCCATACTCACTTGCGTGCACCTAGCCTAGGAAGGTTTCCTTGGGCTTCCCATCTTTCTACTGATCGATCCATACTCACTTGCGTGCACCTAGCCTAGGAAGGTTTACTATGGCTTCCCATCTTTCTACTGATCGATCCATACTCACTTGCGTGCACCTAGCCTAGGAAGGTTTCCTTGGGCTTCCCATCTTTCTACTGATCGATCCATACTCACTTGCGTGCACCTAGCCTAGGAAGGTTTCCTATGGCTTCCCATCTTTCTACTGATCGATCCATACTCACTTGCGTGCACCTAGCCTAGGAAGGTTTCCTTGGGCTTCCCATCTTTCTACTGATCGATCCATACTCACTTGCGTGCACCTAGCCTAGGAAGGTTTACTATGGCTTCCCATCTTTCTACTGATCGATCCATACTCACTTGCGTGCACCTAGCCTAGGAAGGTTTCCTTGGGCTTCCCATCTTTCTACTGATCGATCCATACTCACTTGCGTGCACCTAGCCTAGGAAGGTTTCCTTGGGCTTCCCATCTTTCTACTGATCGATCCATACTCACTTGCGTGCACCTAGCCTAGGAAGGTTTCCTTGGGCTTCCCATCTTTCTACTGATCGATCCATACTCACTTGCGTGCACCTAGCCTAGGAAGGTTTCCTATGGCTTCCCATCTTTCTACTGATCGATCCATACTCACTTGCGTGCACCTAGCCTAGGAAGGTTTCCTATGGCTTCCCATCTTTCTACTGATCGATCCATACTCACTTGCGTGCACCTAGCCTAGGAAGGTTTCCTATGGCTTCCCATCTTTCTACTGATCGATCCATACTCACTTGCGTGCACCTAGCCTAGGAAGGTTTCCTTGGGCTTCCCATCTTTCTACTGATCGATCCATACTCACTTGCGTGCACCTAGCCTAGGAAGGTTTCCTATGGCTTCCCATCTTTCTACTGATCGATCCATACTCACTTGCGTGCACCTAGCCTAGGAAGGTTTCCTTGGGCTTCCCATCTTTCTACTGATCGATCCATACTCACTTGCGTGCACCTAGCCTAGGAAGGTTTCCTTGGGCTTCCCATCTTTCTACTGATCGATCCATACTCACTTGCGTGCACCTAGCCTAGGAAGGTTTACTATGGCTTCCCATCTTTCTACTGATCGATCCATACTCACTTGCGTGCACCTAGCCTAGGAAGGTTTCCTTGGGCTTCCCATCTTTCTACTGATCGATCCATACTCACTTGCGTGCACCTAGCCTAGGAAGGTTTCCTATGGCTTCCCATCTTTCTACTGATCGATCCATACTCACTTGCGTGCACCTAGCCTAGGAAGGTTTCCTTGGGCTTCCCATCTTTCTACTGATCGATCCATACTCACTTGCGTGCACCTAGCCTAGGAAGGTTTCCTATGGCTTCCCATCTTTCTACTGATCGATCCATACTCACTTGCGTGCACCTAGCCTAGGAAGGTTTCCTATGGCTTCCCATCTTTCTACTGATCGATCCATACTCACTTGCGTGCACCTAGCCTAGGAAGGTTTCCTATGGCTTCCCATCTTTCTACTGATCGATCCATACTCACTTGCGTGCACCTAGCCTAGGAAGGTTTCCTTGGGCTTCCCATCTTTCTACTGATCGATCCATACTCACTTGCGTGCACCTAGCCTAGGAAGGTTTCCTATGGCTTCCCATCTTTCTACTGATCGATCCATACTCACTTGCGTGCACCTAGCCTAGGAAGGTTTCCTATGGCTTCCCATCTTTCTACTGATCGATCCATACTCACTTGCGTGCACCTAGCCTAGGAAGGTTTCCTATGGCTTCCCATCTTTCTACTGATCGATCCATACTCACTTGCGTGCACCTAGCCTAGGAAGGTTTCCTATGGCTTCCCATCTTTCTACTGATCGATCCATACTCACTTGCGTGCACCTAGCCTAGGAAGGTTTCCTATGGCTTCCCATCTTTCTACTGATCGATCCATACTCACTTGCGTGCACCTAGCCTAGGAAGGTTTCCTATGGCTTCCCATCTTTCTACTGATCGATCCATACTCACTTGCGTGCACCTAGCCTAGGAAGGTTTCCTATGGCTTCCCATCTTTCTACTGATCGATCCATACTCACTTGCGTGCACCTAGCCTAGGAAGGTTTCCTTGGGCTTCCCATCTTTCTACTGATCGATCCATACTCACTTGCGTGCACCTAGCCTAGGAAGGTTTCCTTGGGCTTCCCATCTTTCTACTGATCGATCCATACTCACTTGCGTGCACCTAGCCTAGGAAGGTTTCCTTGGGCTTCCCACTTTCTACTGATCGATCCATACTCACTTGCGTGCACCTAGCCTAGGAAGGTTTCCTATGGCTTCCCATCTTTCTACTGATCGATCCATACTCACTTGCGTGCACCTAGCCTAGGAAGGTTTCCTATGGCTTCCCATCTTTCTACTGATCGATCCATACTCACTTGCGTGCACCTAGCCTAGGAAGGTTTCCTATGGCTTCCCATCTTTCTACTGATCGATCCATACTCACTTGCGTGCACCTAGCCTAGGAAGGTTTCCTTGGGCTTCCCATCTTTCTACTGATCGATCCATACTCACTTGCGTGCACCTAGCCTAGGAAGGTTTCCTATGGCTTCCCATCTTTCTACTGATCGATCCATACTCACTTGCGTGCACCTAGCCTAGGAAGGTTTCCTTGGGCTTCCCATCTTTCTACTGATCGATCCATACTCACTTGCGTGCACCTAGCCTAGGAAGGTTTCCTTGGGCTTCCCACTTTCTACTGATCGATCCATACTCACTTGCGTGCACCTAGCCTAGGAAGGTTTCCTATGGCTTCCCATCTTTCTACTGATCGATCCATACTCACTTGCGTGCACCTAGCCTAGGAAGGTTTCCTATGGCTTCCCATCTTTCTACTGATCGATCCATACTCACTTGCGTGCACCTAGCCTAGGAAGGTTTCCTATGGCTTCCCATCTTTCTACTGATCGATCCATACTCACTTGCGTGCACCTAGCCTAGGAAGGTTTCCTTGGGCTTCCCATCTTTCTACTGATCGATCCATACTCACTTGCGTGCACCTAGCCTAGGAAGGTTTCCTATGGCTTCCCATCTTTCTACTGATCGATCCATACTCACTTGCGTGCACCTAGCCTAGGAAGGTTTCCTTGGGCTTCCCATCTTTCTACTGATCGATCCATACTCACTTGCGTGCACCTAGCCTAGGAAGGTTTACTATGGCTTCCCATCTTTCTACTGATCGATCCATACTCACTTGCGTGCACCTAGCCTAGGAAGGTTTCCTTGGGCTTCCCATCTTTCTACTGATCGATCCATACTCACTTGCGTGCACCTAGCCTAGGAAGGTTTCCTTGGGCTTCCCATCTTTCTACTGATCGATCCATACTCACTTGCGTGCACCTAGCCTAGGAAGGTTTCCTTGGGCTTCCCATCTTTCTACTGATCGATCCATACTCACTTGCGTGCACCTAGCCTAGGAAGGTTTCCTATGGCTTCCCATCTTTCTACTGATCGATCCATACTCACTTGCGTGCACCTAGCCTAGGAAGGTTTCCTATGGCTTCCCATCTTTCTACTGATCGATCCATACTCACTTGCGTGCACCTAGCCTAGGAAGGTTTCCTATGGCTTCCCATCTTTCTACTGATCGATCCATACTCACTTGCGTGCACCTAGCCTAGGAAGGTTTCCTTGGGCTTCCCATCTTTCTACTGATCGATCCATACTCACTTGCGTGCACCTAGCCTAGGAAGGTTTCCTATGGCTTCCCATCTTTCTACTGATCGATCCATACTCACTTGCGTGCACCTAGCCTAGGAAGGTTTCCTTGGGCTTCCCATCTTTCTACTGATCGATCCATACTCACTTGCGTGCACCTAGCCTAGGAAGGTTTCCTTGGGCTTCCCATCTTTCTACTGATCGATCCATACTCACTTGCGTGCACCTAGCCTAGGAAGGTTTACTATGGCTTCCCATCTTTCTACTGATCGATCCATACTCACTTGCGTGCACCTAGCCTAGGAAGGTTTCCTTGGGCTTCCCATCTTTCTACTGATCGATCCATACTCACTTGCGTGCACCTAGCCTAGGAAGGTTTCCTATGGCTTCCCATCTTTCTACTGATCGATCCATACTCACTTGCGTGCACCTAGCCTAGGAAGGTTTCCTTGGGCTTCCCATCTTTCTACTGATCGATCCATACTCACTTGCGTGCACCTAGCCTAGGAAGGTTTCCTATGGCTTCCCATCTTTCTACTGATCGATCCATACTCACTTGCGTGCACCTAGCCTAGGAAGGTTTCCTATGGCTTCCCATCTTTCTACTGATCGATCCATACTCACTTGCGTGCACCTAGCCTAGGAAGGTTTCCTATGGCTTCCCATCTTTCTACTGATCGATCCATACTCACTTGCGTGCACCTAGCCTAGGAAGGTTTCCTTGGGCTTCCCATCTTTCTACTGATCGATCCATACTCACTTGCGTGCACCTAGCCTAGGAAGGTTTCCTATGGCTTCCCATCTTTCTACTGATCGATCCATACTCACTTGCGTGCACCTAGCCTAGGAAGGTTTCCTATGGCTTCCCATCTTTCTACTGATCGATCCATACTCACTTGCGTGCACCTAGCCTAGGAAGGTTTCCTATGGCTTCCCATCTTTCTACTGATCGATCCATACTCACTTGCGTGCACCTAGCCTAGGAAGGTTTCCTATGGCTTCCCATCTTTCTACTGATCGATCCATACTCACTTGCGTGCACCTAGCCTAGGAAGGTTTCCTATGGCTTCCCATCTTTCTACTGATCGATCCATACTCACTTGCGTGCACCTAGCCTAGGAAGGTTTCCTATGGCTTCCCATCTTTCTACTGATCGATCCATACTCACTTGCGTGCACCTAGCCTAGGAAGGTTTCCTATGGCTTCCCATCTTTCTACTGATCGATCCATACTCACTTGCGTGCACCTAGCCTAGGAAGGTTTCCTTGGGCTTCCCATCTTTCTACTGATCGATCCATACTCACTTGCGTGCACCTAGCCTAGGAAGGTTTCCTTGGGCTTCCCATCTTTCTACTGATCGATCCATACTCACTTGCGTGCACCTAGCCTAGGAAGGTTTCCTTGGGCTTCCCACTTTCTACTGATCGATCCATACTCACTTGCGTGCACCTAGCCTAGGAAGGTTTCCTATGGCTTCCCATCTTTCTACTGATCGATCCATACTCACTTGCGTGCACCTAGCCTAGGAAGGTTTCCTATGGCTTCCCATCTTTCTACTGATCGATCCATACTCACTTGCGTGCACCTAGCCTAGGAAGGTTTCCTATGGCTTCCCATCTTTCTACTGATCGATCCATACTCACTTGCGTGCACCTAGCCTAGGAAGGTTTCCTTGGGCTTCCCATCTTTCTACTGATCGATCCATACTCACTTGCGTGCACCTAGCCTAGGAAGGTTTCCTATGGCTTCCCATCTTTCTACTGATCGATCCATACTCACTTGCGTGCACCTAGCCTAGGAAGGTTTCCTTGGGCTTCCCATCTTTCTACTGATCGATCCATACTCACTTGCGTGCACCTAGCCTAGGAAGGTTTCCTTGGGCTTCCCACTTTCTACTGATCGATCCATACTCACTTGCGTGCACCTAGCCTAGGAAGGTTTCCTATGGCTTCCCATCTTTCTACTGATCGATCCATACTCACTTGCGTGCACCTAGCCTAGGAAGGTTTCCTATGGCTTCCCATCTTTCTACTGATCGATCCATACTCACTTGCGTGCACCTAGCCTAGGAAGGTTTCCTATGGCTTCCCATCTTTCTACTGATCGATCCATACTCACTTGCGTGCACCTAGCCTAGGAAGGTTTCCTTGGGCTTCCCATCTTTCTACTGATCGATCCATACTCACTTGCGTGCACCTAGCCTAGGAAGGTTTCCTATGGCTTCCCATCTTTCTACTGATCGATCCATACTCACTTGCGTGCACCTAGCCTAGGAAGGTTTCCTTGGGCTTCCCATCTTTCTACTGATCGATCCATACTCACTTGCGTGCACCTAGCCTAGGAAGGTTTCCTTGGGCTTCCCATCTTTCTACTGATCGATCCATACTCACTTGCGTGCACCTAGCCTAGGAAGGTTTCCTATGGCTTCCCATCTTTCTACTGATCGATCCATACTCACTTGCGTGCACCTAGCCTAGGAAGGTTTCCTTGGGCTTCCCATCTTTCTACTGATCGATCCATACTCACTTGCGTGCACCTAGCCTAGGAAGGTTTCCTATGGCTTCCCATCTTTCTACTGATCGATCCATACTCACTTGCGTGCACCTAGCCTAGGAAGGTTTCCTATGGCTTCCCATCTTTCTACTGATCGATCCATACTCACTTGCGTGCACCTAGCCTAGGAAGGTTTCCTATGGCTTCCCATCTTTCTACTGATCGATCCATACTCACTTGCGTGCACCTAGCCTAGGAAGGTTTCCTTGGGCTTCCCATCTTTCTACTGATCGATCCATACTCACTTGCGTGCACCTAGCCTAGGAAGGTTTCCTATGGCTTCCCATCTTTCTACTGATCGATCCATACTCACTTGCGTGCACCTAGCCTAGGAAGGTTTCCTATGGCTTCCCATCTTTCTACTGATCGATCCATACTCACTTGCGTGCACCTAGCCTAGGAAGGTTTCCTATGGCTTCCCATCTTTCTACTGATCGATCCATACTCACTTGCGTGCACCTAGCCTAGGAAGGTTTCCTATGGCTTCCCATCTTTCTACTGATCGATCCATACTCACTTGCGTGCACCTAGCCTAGGAAGGTTTCCTATGGCTTCCCATCTTTCTACTGATCGATCCATACTCACTTGCGTGCACCTAGCCTAGGAAGGTTTCCTATGGCTTCCCATCTTTCTACTGATCGATCCATACTCACTTGCGTGCACCTAGCCTAGGAAGGTTTCCTATGGCTTCCCATCTTTCTACTGATCGATCCATACTCACTTGCGTGCACCTAGCCTAGGAAGGTTTCCTTGGGCTTCCCATCTTTCTACTGATCGATCCATACTCACTTGCGTGCACCTAGCCTAGGAAGGTTTCCTTGGGCTTCCCATCTTTCTACTGATCGATCCATACTCACTTGCGTGCACCTAGCCTAGGAAGGTTTCCTTGGGCTTCCCACTTTCTACTGATCGATCCATACTCACTTGCGTGCACCTAGCCTAGGAAGGTTTCCTATGGCTTCCCATCTTTCTACTGATCGATCCATACTCACTTGCGTGCACCTAGCCTAGGAAGGTTTCCTATGGCTTCCCATCTTTCTACTGATCGATCCATACTCACTTGCGTGCACCTAGCCTAGGAAGGTTTCCTATGGCTTCCCATCTTTCTACTGATCGATCCATACTCACTTGCGTGCACCTAGCCTAGGAAGGTTTCCTTGGGCTTCCCATCTTTCTACTGATCGATCCATACTCACTTGCGTGCACCTAGCCTAGGAAGGTTTCCTTGGGCTTCCCATCTTTCTACTGATCGATCCATACTCACTTGCGTGCACCTAGCCTAGGAAGGTTTCCTATGGCTTCCCATCTTTCTACTGATCGATCCATACTCACTTGCGTGCACCTAGCCTAGGAAGGTTTCCTTGGGCTTCCCATCTTTCTACTGATCGATCCATACTCACTTGCGTGCACCTAGCCTAGGAAGGTTTACTATGGCTTCCCATCTTTCTACTGATCGATCCATACTCACTTGCGTGCACCTAGCCTAGGAAGGTTTCCTTGGGCTTCCCATCTTTCTACTGATCGATCCATACTCACTTGCGTGCACCTAGCCTAGGAAGGTTTCCTTGGGCTTCCCATCTTTCTACTGATCGATCCATACTCACTTGCGTGCACCTAGCCTAGGAAGGTTTCCTTGGGCTTCCCATCTTTCTACTGATCGATCCATACTCACTTGCGTGCACCTAGCCTAGGAAGGTTTCCTATGGCTTCCCATCTTTCTACTGATCGATCCATACTCACTTGCGTGCACCTAGCCTAGGAAGGTTTCCTATGGCTTCCCATCTTTCTACTGATCGATCCATACTCACTTGCGTGCACCTAGCCTAGGAAGGTTTCCTATGGCTTCCCATCTTTCTACTGATCGATCCATACTCACTTGCGTGCACCTAGCCTAGGAAGGTTTCCTTGGGCTTCCCATCTTTCTACTGATCGATCCATACTCACTTGCGTGCACCTAGCCTAGGAAGGTTTCCCTTTGGTACCGACTTCCATCTACGCACTCGATATAACCTAGGTACTTGGTACCGATGATGGTTAACACTCAAGCATTTCTTGCATCCTGCGTGCAAGGTACCAATTTTCACTTCTTAGGTACGTTTATGGGCCCGCATTAATCCAATATCGCTCCGATGGCCTTTCGCATTATTTCATCCGATAGCCCTTGCCAAAAGCTACCAAAAGTTCCTCCACGGCCATGTGCTCCGACGCTTAGTTTAGGAAATATTCGAAAAAATTCAAAATAGGAAGCATTTTCTTATTGGAAAATCACCTTAAATCGATGGCCATTTTTTGGGCAAAAACTTTAACGTCTTCCCGACTTTGCGGGAATTGCAAATTTTAGGCACCCAGAGAAAATCTTTTACTTTAAGGGGGCGGCCGCGAAGTTGCCCAAAGTCTCGGACACAAAAATTCTCAAGTTCCCCACTCTAGTAAATCGCCCTATGAGTATCTCCTGGCCCGCGAGCTCTGCGAGCGGGCCAGCTTCGGCGATTTTTGCCTTTTCGCCTAGGCGGTTCTTCTACGAAATTGGTCCACAGCTTTTGCTCAGAAAGCTAGCATTTGTTGCAACAGTTAGGTACTTGGTACCACATTTTGGTATCCATTTGGGCATTTGTGGCAACTACTCGGTACTTTGGCCCACATTTCGCTCTACTCGGGCTTCTATGGTGGTACTTGTCGGTACTTCTGGCCAACTTAGGCCAATTGGGTGCAACTTGTGGGTACTCTGTGGGTACTTTAGGGCGTATTGTGTCTTTCGGGTGAACCTTCGCTATACCTCATGGGTACTGATGGCCAACTTAGGAACATTCAGTGCAACCTTTGGGCCTAAGGAAATTTGTCCAACTCTTTGGACTTAGAAAATTTTCTGGACTTAGAAAATTTTCTGGACTTGTAAAAATTTTCAAATGTTCAATTTGGCCCACATTTCGCTCTACTCGGGCCTCTATGGTGCTACTTGGCGGTACTTTTGGCCAACTTAGGCCAATTGGGTGCTCTTTGTGGGTACTCTATCGGTACTTTTGGCCAACTTAGGCCAATTGGGTGCTCTTTGTGGATACTCTATCGGTACTTTTGGCCAACTTAGGCCAATGGGGTGCTATTTGTGGGTGCTCTATCGGTACTTTTGGCCATGTTAGGCCCATTCGGTGCTATATGTGGGTGCTCTATCGGTACTTTTGGCCATGTTAGGCCCACTCGGTGCTATTTGTGGGTACTCTATCGGTACTTTTGGCCAACTTAGGCCAACTCAGTGCTTCTTGTGGGTACTCTATCGGTACTTTTGGCCATGTTAGGCCCACTCGGTGCTATTTGTGGGTACTCTATCGGTACTTTTGGCCAACTTAGGCCAACTCAGTGCTTCTTGTGGGTACTCTATCGGTACTTTTGGCCATGTTAGGCCCACTCGGTGCTATTTGTGGGTACTCTATCGGTACTTTTGGCCAACTTAGGCCAACTCAGTGCTTCTTGTGGGTACTCTATCGGTACTTTTGGCCATCTTAGGCCAATTGGGTGCTATTTGTGGGTACTCTATCGGTACTTTTGGCCAACTTAGGCCAACTCAGTGCTACTTGTGGGTGCTCTATCGGTACTTTTGGCCAACTTAGGCCAACTGGGTGCTATTTGTGGGTACTCTATCGGTACTTTTGGCCAACTTAGGCCAACTCAGTGCTTCTTGTGGGTACTCTATCGGTACTTTTGGCCAACTTAGGCCAACTCAGTGCTACTTGTGGGTACTCTATCGGTACTTTTGGCCAACTAAGGCCAACGCGGTGCTATTTGTGGGTACTCTATCGGTACTTTGGGACATATTATGTCCTTCGGGTGAACCTTCTCGATACCTCATGGGTACTTGTGGCCAACTTAGGAAAATTCAGTGCAACCTATGGGCCTTTGGAAATTGTTCCAACACTTTGGACTTAGAAAATTTTCTGGACTTAGAAAATTTTTTGGACTTAGAAAAATTTTCAACTTCTGTATCTTCTTCATCATGTTCCATTTTGTGGGACTTAGAAAATTTTCTGGACTTAGAAAATTTTTTGGACTTAGGAAATTTTTCAACACTTGTAAAATTTTTGTTCCTTCTTTGAAGAAGAATACTTTCCACTATTAGCTTCTTTCTCTTTTTCTTCTTAGTTGTCTTCTTATTTTCGGTCCGAGAGCGCCGACACTTGTAAAATTATCTAAGTCCGAAGACTTTTGGAATGAACCAAAAGTCAACGAACACAATACATCAACCCTATCAACATCAAGTGGCAACCCGAAGGAAGCGCAGCGGCCAGCCCATGTACAACGCGAAGTTGTAGCATGCAACCAACCAACCGCTAACCTCCAACGGCACTCAATGTATTCGTTACACATGGGCGCACCTGCACCACACTGTCGTGACCATCCAACGAGCCGTCGGTTCGGTCGTGTGTTACAAGCACCCCATCACATAGGCATAGAGTCACCACACAGTGTTCTTCAACACTCTCGTCACATGGTGCAAGTCACGGTACGCACCACCAATGTGCACTGGTTGGCCAATTCCAGCACACACGGGGCGCGCACGCGCAAGCACTAACCACCAAGCATGGGTCGCCTGAGAGGATCGATGCGAACGCATCTCTACAACTTGAAGCTCCCAGCCTGTAGTCCCGTCGTTTGCGGGCGGTCGTAGGTGTCGAAACTAGTGCTATCCACAGTCGGCAAGCTCGTCCACCGGTGTTCCCAACATGTATGGTACTAACACGTGCAGCGCGAACCCGCCCTTTGCGGCCTAGTAGTAAGCGGGGATGAGACGCCAGTGTGCCAATGGACAGCACGGACGGTTCTCGGAGGGTTGTTAGGCCCGCTAGCTTACGACCACCTAATGGGTATAAGAAGCGCTATCAGCTCGGATTGGATACGACCTTAGAGGCGTTCAGGCATAATCCAGCGGACGTAGCGTCATACCATAGTCCGTTCGAACTAGTATTGAGCCAGTGGTCCGTACCTGTGGTTCCTCTCGTACTGCACAGGAATTCCGTTAAGATAGCGACAAACAATGCACACCAGTAGGGTAAAACTAACCTGTCTCACGACGGTCTAAACCCAGCTCACGTTCCCTTGAAAGGGTGAACAATCCTACGCTTGGTAAATTTTGCTTTACAATGATAGGAAGAGCCGACATCGAAGGATCAAAAAGCCACGTCGCTATGAACGCTTGGCGGCCACAAGCCAGTTATCCCTGTGTGTGTGACGTTCGAGCAGTCGAGCACTTTAGACGTGTCTTCCGTGCGCTCCGCAAATTTGGCGAAAATTTTGTGAAAATATTGTACAGAAGGCGTTTACTTCGTGTATAATCGATCATTTAAGTGGAAAACTGCGATATTTTGGTGAAAACCGGACGAAAATCGGGTTAAAATTAGCGATTTTGTGTGTAAACAACTCCTCCATACATTTTGTATGGGGGAAGTTTTTATGTGATTTTACGCATTAAAAGACGTTTTGTGAATGCAAATGCTGACTATTTTGCAAGTGGCCACGGCCATTTAGTGAATAATATCGATTTTGGACGATTTCCGGCGAGTTTGGGTGAAAAACTTTGGTGGCAAAAAAGTGCATACAAAAAACAACAACAACATCAGTGTGTTTTGAAGGTGCACAAAAATCAGGGCCAATTGGTCCGGATTTGTTGTAAATCGACAGATATAGTGCCCCTGAGTGCCCCAATAGCGAAAACCGGATGAAAATTGGACGATTTTTGATAAAAAAGTGCAGTGCAAAAAAGTGCGTGTGGTGCTACCGCTGGGGCACGTGGTCGTGGAAGCCGGTTTTATTACAAAACCCTGAATAACTCGGCCAATTTTCGGTCGATTTGCCCGCGGTTTTCACTGTTGGACTTGTTTTAGTGTGTGCAACACGAATCCGCAATAAAAAATTGGAAAATCGCGAAAAATTTTTTTGACATTTCTTCGATTTTCCAAATACGACCCAGCGGACAAAAATCGATTGACAGGCAGTTCCCAGGTGACAAATTTTGAATTTGGTCAGTACTGCACGAAAACTGCTTGAATTGCGGAAGGTGGTTAGAAAATTCGGGGAAGTCGAGTAGGGTGCGCTACTGCTCGAAACTGGTCGATTCGACCACTTCCTTCGAAATCAAAACTGCTCGAATTTTTCGAAATTTCCGGAAACGTTCAGAAAAATTCGGAAACGGTCCTGATAAATCGTGGAACGATCTAACGTGACGAAACACCACCTCTCTGAACGATTTTACTGCTCGAATACCATTTCTGCTGAGGTGGTTCTCACGGGGCAGTCCGCTGCTGGCGTCCTCCCGTGAGGAGGAGTAAATCCAGCTTTAAAGCGCGGGAACGGTCGGAAAGTGTCTTTCGACCATGACGGAGCCACGCACGCTCCGGACGAGGCAGGGCAGTGTGGATCAGGCCAGGTCCACAGTAAGCCGACCATCGACATCTACGGAGCCTCGTGTGCTGCTCACGAAGCTGGCAGAAACAACAACTAGCGAGCAGCGACAGGCGGAATTAACGGCAGTAATTGAGCGGTTCCAGGAGCAAGTTGGGGCCCTCACTGCCGAGGTGACGATGCTGCGGGTACAGCTGCAGGAAAGCGAGCGTCGTTCTGAGCTGCAGCAGAAGACGGCGGAGCAGAGGGAGCAGGACCTGCGTGGGGACCTGGCTTTTTTGAGAACGATGCTGCATGAGGAGCGCCAGGCGATGCAGGCGCTCATAGCGCAGACGTTTGGCGTAACCACGCAAAGTCAAGCGCAGCAGCAGCACGGTGAGCAGCAGCAGCAGCAACAACATCATCGCCTGCAGCAGCAGCAGCAGCGACAGCAGGGTGCGGTGACGGCTTCGGTGGTGCCGTCTCCGGACCAGGAAGGCGGCTCCTGGGCTGGGGTGGTGAGCCGTAAGTCGGCACGTCAACCGGCACGCACGCAGCAGCAGCAACAGCGGCAGCGGCAGCAGGGGCTGCAGACACGACAGCAGCAGCAGCAGGGGCAGCAGGAGCCGCAGCAACTGCAGCAGCAGCAGGGATCGGGCATGGAGACGGCTACGGTGGTGCCGTCTCTCGACCACGAAGGCGACTCTTGGACAGAGGTGGTGCGCCGTAAGCCGGCACGCCAGCAACCGGGCCGGCAGCAGCAGCAGTGGCAGCAGCGGCAACAATCGCATCAACAACAACCGCGTCGATTGGCCCCACGAAGCCAGGCTGCTAAGCCGAAACAGAGCAGGCCTGATGCCATCGAGGTTGCTCCGGGAGAGGGGCAAACGTGGGCAGATGTTTACCGGCTGGTGCGAACGGCACCAGAATTGGAAAAAATCCAGCAGGCGCTGGGAGTAGGACGGCGGACGACGCGTGACCGACTGGTCATGGACATCAAGGAGGGCGAGAATGCTCAAGAAATCATTGAGCTGGTGCAGGAAGTCTGCACGAAAGCGGAAACTCCATCGTCCGCACGCCTGGTAACTGAGACGGTGGAAATGAAATTCGTCGAGGTCGACCCTTTAGCGGAAGCCTTGGACGTGGCGAAGGCGGTAGAAGGTTTGACGCTGGAGAAGGTGTCGGAGTCTGCCGTCCATCTGACGGAGTTCTGGAATGGCACGCAGGTGGCCTATGTGCGAGTGTCGGCCAGGGCGGCGGAGAAGCTGGACCAGCAGTATGTCAGAATCTCGCACACGTCCTGCCTGGCAACGAAGGTTCCACCACCAACGCGGAACCAGCTGCGATGCTACAGGTGTCTGGAATACGGACACAGGAAGGTCACCTGCAAGAGCGAGAAGGACCTTTCAACAGCCTGCTTCCGCTGTGGCCAGCCGGGTCATGTGACCCGAACCTGTGTAGCAAACATCAGTTGTGCGGTCTGCAAGGGTCCGCATCGGGTGGGACATCCGTCCTGTCCTCGACATTAAAGGTCCTGCAAATTAACATCGGGCGTAGCAGATCAGCGCAGGACCTGATGCTGCAAACGGCACGCGAGCAGGGAGTGGACGTCGTCATTGCCTGCGAATTATACAAGCCGCCGCGGGACAACGGCAGATGGGTGGTGGACGAGGCGCAGAGTGTGGCAGTAGTAGCCACCGGGGCGTACCCCATTCAACGCTTATGGGAATGCGCTCATCCCGGGCTGGTGGTGGCCACAGTGGCAGGGGTCACATTTGCAAGCTGCTACGCCTCGCCGAACATCGGGTTAGCGGACTTCGAGGACTATCTTGAGGCCGTGGAGATGGCCTTGGTGGGACATCAACATCTGGTGATGGCTGGTGATCTGAACGCGTGGAACACGGACTGGGGGAGTGCCCGCACAACATCCAAAGGGCACACGCTCAAGGGCGTAATCGAACACCTGCAGTTGGAGATTCTCAACCGCGGCAACATGCCCACTTTTAAGGGCAACGGGGTTGCGCGAGAGAGTATCGTGGATGTTTCGTTTGCGAGTCCATCGGTCGCACTAGCGGATTCCTGGAAGGTCAGTCAGCGCTACTCCTACAGTGACCACCGGTATGTGGAGTTTTCCGTGGGCGTTCCTGGAGCACGGACCACACAACGGCAGCGTGCGCTTCAACATCAAACGATGCAGCAGTCTAGTGGTGAGGGCATCGCGCAACATGCGGGAGTACGCTGGAAGACCTCGCTATTCAACAGGGAGCGATACCAGGAGGCGATTGCGGATTGTCGGCTAGCCGAAGCAGACACACCTGACGCGCTGATTGGAGCGTTAACTTCAGCTTGTGACAGGACGATGGCGAGAGTGGGCCCGGCGAAATTCCATCAGCCGCCGAAGCTCTATTGGTGGACCCCGGAACTGGGGCTCTTGCGTCGTGAGTGCGAGGAGGCCGAGGAGAGGCTCGGGGTTGCCACGCAGTTAGCAGATCGCGAGGTGGCAACGGCTCGACTTCATGACCTTCGCAGGCAGCTGCAGCGCGGAATTCAGGAGAGCCGGAACGAGAAGCTTCAGGAGTTGATCGACGGAGTCGATAGTGATGTCTTTGGGCTTGGTTACAAGGTGGTGTTGGCCAAGCTGCGAGGCCGTACCCCGCCGGAGACGGATCGATCGGTACTGGAGCCGATTGTGGATGCTTTGTTTCCGCTGCATCCCCCATTTGAGTGGCCGGTCGTCGAGAGAGCGGCTGACGAGGAGAGGCTTCGCCCTGTTACGGAAGCGGAGGTTCTGGCATTGGCAGAGCGAATGGCTCCATCCAAAGCGCCGGGTCTGGACGGTCTACCGAACGCAGCAGTGAAAACCGCGATCCGAGAGCACCCGCAGGCGTTTGTGCGGGTGTTTAACGACCTTTTGGAACGCGGTGAGTTCCCGCGGTCTTGGAAGGAGGCAAGGCTGGTGCTCGTGACCAAACCGGGCAAGCCGCCGGGCGACCCATCGGCGAGCCGACCACTGCTCCTGGAGGGAGCAGTTCCCAAGCTGTTCGAGAGGTGCATCCTCGAGCGTCTCAATGAACACTTGGAGGACAGTGTTGCCCCTCAACTGTCGCCAGAGCAGTACGGGTTTCGTCGTGGGAAGTCGACCATACAGGCCATCCAGCGAGTGATCGAGCGAGGCGAGTACGCGCGATCGTTTCATCGTACGAATGGACGCGATCCTCGGTGTCTGGTGGTGGCAGCGCTAGATGTCCAGAACGCGTTCAACTCGGCAAGTTGGAGGGCAATTGCGGCGGCACTGCGGGAGAAGAACGTCCCAGCCGCGCTACAGAGGATACTGCGAAGCTATTTCTCTGAGCGCGAGCTTGTATACGAGACCAGCGAGGGACCAGTTCGCAGACCGGTGTCGGCAGGGGTACCACAGGGTTCCATCATAGGTCCTACATTGTGGAACACGTTGTATGACGGAGTCCTGCGGCTGGCGTTTCCGGATGGTGTTGAGGCGATCGGATTTGCCGATGATCTGGTGGTGCTGGCAGGTGGCACGACGCCGCAGACAGCGGCTCAGTCTGCTCAGGAGGCCATTGTTATGATTGGAGCGTGGATGGCGGAACGGCACCTCAAGCTGGCGCCCGCAAAGACCGAAATCATCATGGTGTCCACTATGCGGCAAGGGTACCAGCAGCCAACGGTGGCCATCGAGGGAGTACAGCGACAGCCGACGCGGTGCCTCAAGTATCTGGGGGTGGTTCTGCACGACCATCTGCTGTGGACTCCGCATGTCGAATACGCAACGGCGAAGGCGCTTCGTGTGGCGAAGGGGATCTCCCGGCTGATGCAGAATCACGGGGGCCCAAAAGGAGCGAAACGTCGACTTCTTTCATCGGTGGTGGATTCGACGCTGCGGTATGCTGCCCCGGTGTGGCACGAGGCTACAAACGTTCGGCGGTGCAGCAGGCTACTTAAGCGGGTACAGGCGCAGTACGTGAGGCCAGTCGCCAGGACATTCATATCGGTCAGGTATGAGGTCGCTACGGTCCTGGCGAGCGTTATTCCGATCTGTTTACAGATCCGGGAGGACGCCCGATGTCACCATCAGCATCAAGAAACTGGCTCTCCTATGCACCAGCTGCGGATTGAGGAGCGTGCGGCCACTCTGCGACAGTGGCAAGCAGAGTGGGATGCACTGGCGCCGGCCAGTCGTTTCACTACATGGGCGCACCGGGTGATTCCGGACATCGCGGCGTGGAAGAACCGTCGGTTTGGGGAGATGACTTTTCATCTCGCCCAAGTCATCTCAGGCCACGGATTCTTCCACGAGTATCTACACGTGCAGCACTTCTCTCCATCACCGGACTGCGCGCGGTGTCCGGGAGTAGCTGAGACGGCGGCCCATGCCTTCTTCGATTGTCCGCGCTTCGCGGACGTGCGGATTGAGGTGTTGGGCGAACGAGAACAAGAGGTCATCACTCCGGATAATCTGCAAGCTTTCCTGCTGAGCAGCAGGGAAAATTGGAGTGCGGTGTGCGAGGTGGCGAAGCGCATCACGACGGCTCTTCAGCAAGACTGGTACGTGGAGCGATCGAGCAGCGCACATGAAGAAATGACGGCGGCGGCCCGACGGCTGGACACGGCGCACGAAGATGTGGTTGCAGCGCGCAATGACCGGCGAAACGAGGCGCGGCGGCAGCTAACGGTGGAGCGACGCCTGGCTCGAGGCGAGCCTCCTCCTCCCACTCATCCGGATGGGCGACTTCTCAGCGAGGAAGAGATTAGAGAGCGGGAAGAACGACTGCGTATAGGGCGTGAGAAGGTGCGCCGGCACCGGGCAAGGCGAAGACTCGCAACTAGTGTAGCACCGACGTGCACCGATTACCTTGTGGCGTTATTCGGGGCGGGTGCGTTTGAAGATCAGTAGCGATATCTAATAAATAAAACGGCGCGTTGGGGCCCCTCAGTTGATCCCTCGCGGGTAGGCTGAAGTGGGTGGGCTTGTGGGCTGGGATGGGGTACAAAATTGTTGTATATTTCATCCGGTCAATAAACAAGCATTTTCTTAAAAAAAAAAAAAAAGCCAGTTATCCCTGTGGTAACTTTTCTGACACCTCTTGCTAAAAACTCGTTATACCAAAAGGATCGTAAGGCCAAGCTTTCGCTGTCCCGGCGTGTACTGAACGTTAGGATCAAACCAGCTTTTGTCCTTATGCTCAACGGGTGGTTTCTGTCCACTCTGAGCTGACCTTTGGACACCTCCGTTATCGTTTTGG
>NW_026045149.1:360000-377500 GCF_943734845.2 Anopheles funestus
GGAAATGCCGACATCAATATGTGTTCAGTTTGGTTTATCGCTCATAGGTCTTTTTGACCATCGATCCCTGATTATAACTCTCAATTAAACAGTCAGGAGAGTAAGGCATGCCCATCGATATCTCATCGACAGGCGATACCGCAAGAACGGCCAACGACACATCAGGTGATCGATTATTGCTACGACTTTTGCTTAATCGTTTCCACTCCTTAGAGAAAGAAACCCCCGGGGACCGTCTCGGTCGCAAGCTGCTCCGGTCCCCAAACAACCTGCGACAAATGATAGGAAATGCCGACATCAATACGTGTTCAGTTTGGTTTATCGCTCATTGGTCTGTTTGACCATCGATCCCTGATTAAACTCTCAGTAATCCAGTCGGGAGAGTAAGGCATGCCCATCGATATCTCATCGACAGGCGATACCGCTTGAACGGCCAACGACACATCAGAGGATCGTATCTTGCTACAACTTTTGCTTAATCGTTTCTTCTCCTTGGAGAAAGAAACCCCCGGGGACCGTCTCGGCCGCAAGCTGCTCCGGTCCCTAAACAACCTGCGGCATCAAATGATAGGAAAAGCCGACATCAATACGTGTTCAGTTTGGTTTATCGCTCATTGGTCTTGTTTGACCATCGATCCCTGATTAATACTCTCAATTAGAAGGTCGGTAGAGTAAGGCATGCCCATCGATATCTCATCGACAGGCGATACCGCATGAACGGCCAACGACACATCAGAGGATCGTATCTTGCTACAACTCTTGCTTAATAGTTTCCACTCCTTGGAGAAAGAAACCCCCGGGGACCGTCTCGGCCGCAAGTTGCTCCGGTCCCTAAACAACCTGCGGCATCAAATGATAGGAAAAGCCGACATCAATACGTGTTCAGTTTGGTTTATCGCTCATAGGTCTGTTTGACCATCGATCCTAGAATTCAACTTTCGAGTAAGGCATGCCCGTCGATATCTCATCGATAGGCGATACCGGTAGAACGGCCAACGACACACATCTAGGATCGCATTTACTCTTCCTTGGATGGATAACCAATACCCTAGGACCGTTTCATCGCGAGCTGCTCCGGTCCTCAAACAACTCGCGAACCACCGATAGGATGATATTAGGAATGGCCGACTTTCATCCTTTAACTCTCAGTTCTGCTTACCAAAACATAGGTACTTGGACCTTAAAGACCACTATATGTTCCCCGATCGGGGGCAATCGGAACGTCTATCCATCATCAACATCGTTTCACTCATTCCGAACCACCAAATTGGACAGACAGTACCATATTCACCAACCGATTGCTTCAACTTCGCAAACTGTATGGTAAGTTCTACTAATTTCACATCTTACCATCGACTAATAGTGCATAAATCCACTTGGAAATCACTTTTCCTTGGTCCTCGGACCTTCTACGACAACGTCCAACAAATATCCGAAGTCGTTTCCCAACTTAGACCAAGCATTTCGTATCTTTACTTCTAATCGATTTTTTCTCTCATAATTGACGATCAAAATCTAAAAACCACATTTTGAGCCAGAAGCAGTCGTCCGATCGTCCTGGGGGTAGTCTCAATCGATTTAGAAGGGCCCAATTCATAAAGATACGTACTCAGTCAAATTCATGCTTCTGGCTCACCTACCCCCTATATAGTAAACGAAAGCGTACAGGCGTGGAAAACGTGCCATTTTTCTCCATCACGGACTTTTTTTTTCTCGTTGCACCGACTCTAGTAAAAAAGTGAAATTTTTTACTAGTTACCAACTTTTGCAAATTATCATCGGATATCACTTTTTATGGTCTATAGTAAGTTCTTATCACGTTTTAGTAGTTTTTGAAAAAAAAATTTTTTTGAACTTTTCAAAATTTTTCAAAACAAAGTTTTTGTAGGCGGTTTTGTGTATGGAGGGTTACTAGTCTCGGGGTCACTGTTTGACCAAAAAACCACTATATATCATTCGAAAGGTAATTTCAAGAGCTACAAAAAATTGTTCTACGGCACCCCCCTCCGACGTCTAGTATTCGAGTTATTGGCCAAAAACCATCACTTGAGCGATTTTTCGTTCAGGGTACCCGACTCTAGTAAAAAAGTGAAATTTTTCTCGATTGACCAAGTGTTGCAAATGACCATCGGATTTCACTTTTTATGGTCTATAGTGAGTTCTGATCACGATTTGGTACTTTTTGAAAAAATTTTTTTGACGCACTTTTCAAAATTTTGCAAAACCAAAACTTTTTAGGCGGTTTTGTGTATGGAGGGTTACTAGTCTCGGGGTCACTGTTTGACCAAAAAACCACTATATATCATTCGAAAGGTAATTTCAAGGGCTACAAAAAATTGTTCTACGGCACCCCCCTCCGACGTCTAGTATTCGAGTTATTGGCCAAAAACCGCAACTATAGCGGTTTTTCGTACAGGGTACCCGACTCTAGTAAAATGATGCGATTTTTACTAGTCTAGGAACTTTTTGGTCAAAAAATCAAGTATATGTCATTCGATAGATAATTTCAAGGGCTACCAAAAATTGTTCCACGACACCCCCCTCCGACGTCTAGTATTAGAGTTATTAGCCAAAAACCGCAACTATAGCGGTTTTTCGTCCAGGGTACCCGACTCTAGTAAAATGATGCGATTTTTACTAGTCTAGGGAACTTTTTGGCCAAAAATCAAGTATATGTCATTCGATAGATAATTTCAAGGGCTACCAAAAATTGTTCCACGACACCCCCCTGCGACGTCTAGTATTCCAGTTATTAGCCAAAAACCGCAATTATAGCGGTTTTTCGTCCAGGGTACCCGACTCTAGTAAAATGATGCGATTTTTACTAGTCTAGGGAACTTTTTGGCCAAAAATCAAGTATATGTCATTCGATAGATAATTTCAAGGGCTACCAAAAATTGTTCCACGACACCCCCCTGCGACGTCTAGTATTCGAGTTATTAGCCAAAAACCGCAATTATAGCGGTTTTTCGTCCAGGGTACCCGACTCTAGTAAAATGATGCGATTTTTACTAGTCTAGGGAACTTTTTGGCCAAAAATCAAGTATATGTCATTCGATAGATAATTTCAAGGGCTACCAAAAATTGTTCCACGACACCCCCCTCCGACGTCTAGTATTCGAGTTATTAGCCAAAAACCGCAATTATAGCGGTTTTTCGTCCAGGGTACCCGACTCTAGTAAAATGATGCGATTTTTACTAGTCTAGGGAACTTTTTGGCCAAAAATCAAGTATATGTCATTCGATAGATAATTTCAAGGGCTACCAAAAATTGTTCCACGACACCCCCCTGCGACGTCTAGTATTCGAGTTATTAGCCAAAAACCGCAATTATAGCGGTTTTTCGTCCAGGGTACCCGACTCTAGTAAAATGATGCGATTTTTACTAGTCTAGGGAACTTTTTGGCCAAAAATCAAGTATATGTCATTCGATAGATAATTTCAAGGGCTACCAAAAATTGTTCCACGACACCCCCCTGCGACGTCTAGTATTCGAGTTATGGGCCAAAAACCATTCATACTTGAGCATTTTGCTCATTTTGCCTGTACGGGTACCGGGGACTAGTAAAATCAGGCCAATTTTACTAGAGTAGGGGTCCTTTTTGGTCAAAAAAACAACTTTTGCTCGTTCGATAGGGAATCGATAGGGCAACAAAAAATCGTTCTACGACCCCCCCTTCCGATGTCTAGTATTCGAGTTATGGGCCAAAAACAGTTTATAGCTAATTTTTCACTCGATTTTTCACCAAGTATCGCACATTACTCCGGTTCTATACATTGGATCGTCAATCTTTAAGATTTTATGGGTAGTTCCAACTGTTTGCTACATTTCATCCATACATCACCAACCGATTCAATGTCTGTGCTAGAAGTTATTAGAGGAATAAAAAAATTTACCCTTGGCTTTGGACCGTACAATTTTACCCATTTTTGGCCCATATTTGCCCCATAGCTCCGCCGGTATCCAAGATATGGCCACACTTTCTTCTGGCCATGGGTAGATGGCACTTGTGGCTAGATTTCTTCCATGCACCACTAATCGCTACCATGTCTGTGGCCGGAGCTATTCACGAAAGCGCCTCGCGCACTTGGTCGGATTTTTGGTCCAACTTGCACCATTTTTGGCCCATATTTGCCCCATAGCTCCGCCGGTATCCAAGATATGGCCACACTTTCTTCTGGCCATGGGTAGATGGCACTTGTGGCTAGATTTCTTCCATGCACCACTAATCGCTACCATGTCTGTGGCCGGAGCTATTCGACGAACAACCATCGCATTTACCTAGGTACTTTTTCGGATTTTTGGTCCAACTTGCACCATTTTTGGCCCATATTTGCCCCATAGCTCCGCCGGTATCCAAGATATGGCCACACTTTCTTCTGGCCATGGGTAGATGGCACTTGTGGCTAGATTTCTTCCATGCACCACTAATCGCTACCATGTCTGTGGCCGGAGCTATTCACGAAAGCGCCTCGCGCACTTGGTCGGATTTTTGGTCCACCTGGCACCATTGTTGGCCCGTATTTGCCCCATAGCTCCGCCGGTATCCAAGATATGGCCACACTTTGTTCTGGCCATGGGTAGATGGCACTTGTGGCTAGATTTCTTCCATGCACCACTAATCGCTACCATGTCTCTGGCCGGAGCTATTCACGAAAGCGCCTCGCGCACTTGGTCGGATTTTTGGTCCAACTTGCACCATTTTTGGCCCATATTTGCCCCATAGCTCCGCCGGTATCCAAGATATGGCCACACTTTCTTCTGGCCATGGGTAGATGGCACTTGTGGCTAGATTTCTTCCATGCACCACTAATCGCTACCATGTCTGTGGCCGGAGCTATTCACGAAAGCGCCTCGCGCACTTGGTCGGATTTTTGGTCCACCTGGCACCATTGTTGGCCCGTATTTGCCCCATAGCTCCGCCGGTATCCAAGATATGGCCACACTTTGTTCTGGCCATGGGTAGATGGCACTTGTGGCTAGATTTCTTCCATGCACCACTAATCGCTACCATGTCTCTGGCCGGAGCTATTCGACGAACAACCATCGCATTTACCTAGGTACTTTTTCGGATTTTTGGTCCAACTTCACCATTTTTGGCCCATATTTGCCCCATAGCTCCGCCGGTATCCAAGATATGGCCACACTTTCTTCTGGCCATGGGTAGATGGCACTTGTGGCTAGATTTCTTCCATGCACCACTAATCGCTACCATGTCTGTGGCCGGAGCTATTCACGAAAGCGCCTCGCGCACTTGGTCGGATTTTTGGTCCAACTTGCACCATTTTTGGCCCATATTTGCCCCATAGCTCCGCCGGTATCCAAGATATGGCC
This sequence comes from Anopheles funestus, assembly GCF_943734845.2. Taxonomy (NCBI): domain Eukaryota; kingdom Metazoa; phylum Arthropoda; class Insecta; order Diptera; family Culicidae; genus Anopheles; species Anopheles funestus. The sequence goes on from NW_026045149.1 coordinate 365,336, forward strand.
ACACTTTCTTCTGGCCATGGGTAGATGGCACTTGTGGCTAGATTTCTTCCATGCACCACTAATCGCTACCATGTCTGTGGCCGGAGCTATTCACGAAAGCGCCTCGCGCACTTGGTCGGATTTTTGGTCCACCTGGCACCATTGTTGGCCCGTATTTGCCCCATAGCTCCGCCGGTATCCAAGATATGGCCACACTTTGTTCTGGCCATGGGTAGATGGCACTTGTGGCTAGATTTCTTCCATGCACCACTAATCGCTACCATGTCTCTGGCCGGAGCTATTCGACGAACAACCATCGCATTTACCTAGGTACTTTTTCGGATTTTTGGTCCAACTTGCACCATTTTTGGCCCATATTTGCCCCATAGCTCCGCCGGTATCCAAGATATGGCCACACTTTCTTCTGGCCATGGGTAGATGGCACTTGTGGCTAGATTTCTTCCATGCACCACTAATCGCTACCATGTCTGTGGCCGGAGCTATTCGACGAACAACCATCGCATTTACCTAGGTACTTTTTCGGATTTTTGGTCCAACTTGCACCATTTTTGGCCCATATTTGCCCCATAGCTCCGCCGGTATCCAAGATATGGCCACACTTTCTTCTGGCCATGGGTAGATGGCACTTGTGGCTAGATTTCTTCCATGCACCACTAATCGCTACCATGTCTGTGGCCGGAGCTATTCGACGAACAACCATCGCATTCACCTTCTCGTTGCACTTCTTCGGGAATTTGGTGCAACCAAGTTTTCACTATAACTTGGTCATTTTCCGTCCATCGGACATGCGGTTTTGGGTGTCGATACTTGACACCGCGCGCTACAATATGTTCCTCCACGACCATGTGGTCCGATGCTTCCAACAGGAGCTATTCGAGGAGTACCGATTTTTCACCATTAAAAATGCTCGTTTTTGCACCAACTTTTGCCTATAACTCAGGCTGTATCGATCGGATCTTCAATCTTGAAAAAGTTTTGGATAGGTGGCATCAAATGCTACATTTCGTTCTTCCACGTCAACTTTGTCCGATGTCTAGCAAAAAAGTTATTCGCGAACCAAGTCCAGAACCCATGCAATGGCTGCCCACATTGCATACATCACGGCGGTTAACTCTCGTTACTCTATACCGAGGACTTGGTACTTTTTCAGGCATTCGTTGCTACTTCTCGGTTCATGATATTCGTTTACGGTCTTCACTAGGGCATTTGGTGCTCCTTATCGGTTCATGATATTCGTTTACGGTCTTCACTAGGGCATTTGGTGCTCCTTATCGGTTCATGATATTCGTTTACGGTCTTCACTAGGGCATTTGGTAATGGGCTTCCCACTTTCTACTGATCGATCCATACTCACTTGCGTGCACCTAGCCTAGGAAGGTTTCCTATGGCTTCCCATCTTTCTACTGATCGATCCATACTCACTTGCGTGCACCTAGCCTAGGAAGGTTTCCTTGGGCTTCCCATCTTTCTACTGATCGATCCATACTCACTTGCGTGCACCTAGCCTAGGAAGGTTTCCTATGGCTTCCCATCTTTCTACTGATCGATCCATACTCACTTGCGTGCACCTAGCCTAGGAAGGTTTCCTATGGCTTCCCATCTTTCTACTGATCGATCCATACTCACTTGCGTGCACCTAGCCTAGGAAGGTTTCCTTGGGCTTCCCATCTTTCTACTGATCGATCCATACTCACTTGCGTGCACCTAGCCTAGGAAGGTTTCCTATGGCTTCCCATCTTTCTACTGATCGATCCATACTCACTTGCGTGCACCTAGCCTAGGAAGGTTTCCTATGGCTTCCCATCTTTCTACTGATCGATCCATACTCACTTGCGTGCACCTAGCCTAGGAAGGTTTCCTTGGGCTTCCCATCTTTCTACTGATCGATCCATACTCACTTGCGTGCACCTAGCCTAGGAAGGTTTCCCTTTGGTACCGACTTCCATCTACGCACTCGATATAACCTAGGTACTTGGTACCGATGATGGTTAACACTCAAGCATTTCTTGCATCCTGCGTGCAAGGTACCAATTTTCACTTCTTAGGTACGTTTATGGGCCCGCATTAATCCAATATCGCTCCGATGGCCTTTCGCATTATTTCATCCGATAGCCCTTGCCAAAAGCTACCAAAAGTTCCTCCACGGCCATGTGCTCCGACGCTTAGTTTAGGAAATATTCGAAAAAATTCAAAATAGGAAGCATTTTCTTATTGGAAAATCACCTTAAATCGATGGCCATTTTTTGGGCAAAAACTTTAACGTCTTCCCGACTTTGCGGGAATTGCAAATTTTAGGCACCCAGAGAAAATCTTTTACTTTAAGGGGGCGGCCGCGAAGTTGCCCAAAGTCTCGGACACAAAAATTCTCAAGTTCCCCACTCTAGTAAATCGCCCTATGAGTATCTCCTGGCCCGCGAGCTCTGCGAGCGGGCCAGCTTCGGCGATTTTTGCCTTTTCGCCTAGGCGGTTCTTCTACGAAATTGGTCCACAGCTTTTGCTCAGAAAGCTAGCATTTGTTGCAACAGTTAGGTACTTGGTACCACATTTTGGTATCCATTTGGGCATTTGTGGCAACTACTCGGTACTTTGGCCCACATTTCGCTCTACTCGGGCTTCTATGGTGGTACTTGTCGGTACTTCTGGCCAACTTAGGCCAATTGGGTGCAACTTGTGGGTACTCTGTGGGTACTTTAGGGCGTATTGTGTCTTTCGGGTGAACCTTCGCTATACCTCATGGGTACTGATGGCCAACTTAGGAACATTCAGTGCAACCTTTGGGCCTAAGGAAATTTGTCCAACTCTTTGGACTTAGAAAATTTTCTGGACTTAGAAAATTTTCTGGACTTGTAAAAATTTTCAAATGTTCAATTTGGCCCACATTTCGCTCTACTCGGGCCTCTATGGTGCTACTTGGCGGTACTTTTGGCCAACTTAGGCCAATTGGGTGCTCTTTGTGGGTACTCTATCGGTACTTTTGGCCAACTTAGGCCAATTGGGTGCTCTTTGTGGATACTCTATCGGTACTTTTGGCCAACTTAGGCCAATGGGGTGCTATTTGTGGGTGCTCTATCGGTACTTTTGGCCATGTTAGGCCCATTCGGTGCTATATGTGGGTGCTCTATCGGTACTTTTGGCCATGTTAGGCCCACTCGGTGCTATTTGTGGGTACTCTATCGGTACTTTTGGCCAACTTAGGCCAACTCAGTGCTTCTTGTGGGTACTCTATCGGTACTTTTGGCCATGTTAGGCCCACTCGGTGCTATTTGTGGGTACTCTATCGGTACTTTTGGCCAACTTAGGCCAACTCAGTGCTTCTTGTGGGTACTCTATCGGTACTTTTGGCCATGTTAGGCCCACTCGGTGCTATTTGTGGGTACTCTATCGGTACTTTTGGCCAACTTAGGCCAACTCAGTGCTTCTTGTGGGTACTCTATCGGTACTTTTGGCCATCTTAGGCCAATTGGGTGCTATTTGTGGGTACTCTATCGGTACTTTTGGCCAACTTAGGCCAACTCAGTGCTACTTGTGGGTGCTCTATCGGTACTTTTGGCCAACTTAGGCCAACTGGGTGCTATTTGTGGGTACTCTATCGGTACTTTTGGCCAACTTAGGCCAACTCAGTGCTTCTTGTGGGTACTCTATCGGTACTTTTGGCCAACTTAGGCCAACTCAGTGCTACTTGTGGGTACTCTATCGGTACTTTTGGCCAACTAAGGCCAACGCGGTGCTATTTGTGGGTACTCTATCGGTACTTTGGGACATATTATGTCCTTCGGGTGAACCTTCTCGATACCTCATGGGTACTTGTGGCCAACTTAGGAAAATTCAGTGCAACCTATGGGCCTTTGGAAATTGTTCCAACACTTTGGACTTAGAAAATTTTCTGGACTTAGAAAATTTTTTGGACTTAGAAAAATTTTCAACTTCTGTATCTTCTTCATCATGTTCCATTTTGTGGGACTTAGAAAATTTTCTGGACTTAGAAAATTTTTTGGACTTAGGAAATTTTTCAACACTTGTAAAATTTTTGTTCCTTCTTTGAAGAAGAATACTTTCCACTATTAGCTTCTTTCTCTTTTTCTTCTTAGTTGTCTTCTTATTTTCGGTCCGAGAGCGCCGACACTTGTAAAATTATCTAAGTCCGAAGACTTTTGGAATGAACCAAAAGTCAACGAACACAATACATCAACCCTATCAACATCAAGTGGCAACCCGAAGGAAGCGCAGCGGCCAGCCCATGTACAACGCGAAGTTGTAGCATGCAACCAACCAACCGCTAACCTCCAACGGCACTCAATGTATTCGTTACACATGGGCGCACCTGCACCACACTGTCGTGACCATCCAACGAGCCGTCGGTTCGGTCGTGTGTTACAAGCACCCCATCACATAGGCATAGAGTCACCACACAGTGTTCTTCAACACTCTCGTCACATGGTGCAAGTCACGGTACGCACCACCAATGTGCACTGGTTGGCCAATTCCAGCACACACGGGGCGCGCACGCGCAAGCACTAACCACCAAGCATGGGTCGCCTGAGAGGATCGATGCGAACGCATCTCTACAACTTGAAGCTCCCAGCCTGTAGTCCCGTCGTTTGCGGGCGGTCGTAGGTGTCGAAACTAGTGATATCCACAGTCGGCAAGCTCGTCCACCGGTGTTCCCAACATGTATGGTACTAACACGTGCAGCGCGAACCCGCCCTTTGCGGCCTAGTAGTAAGCGGGGATGAGACGCCAGTGTGCCAATGGACAGCACGGACGGTTCTCGGAGGGTTGTTAGGCCCGCTAGCTTACGACCACCTAATGGGTATAAGAAGCGCTATCAGCTCGGATTGGATACGACCTTAGAGGCGTTCAGGCATAATCCAGCGGACGTAGCGTCATACCATAGTCCGTTCGAACTAGTATTGAGCCAGTGGTCCGTACCTGTGGTTCCTCTCGTACTGCACAGGAATTCCGTTAAGATAGCGACAAACAATGCACACCAGTAGGGTAAAACTAACCTGTCTCACGACGGTCTAAACCCAGCTCACGTTCCCTTGAAAGGGTGAACAATCCTACGCTTGGTAAATTTTGCTTTACAATGATAGGAAGAGCCGACATCGAAGGATCAAAAAGCCACGTCGCTATGAACGCTTGGCGGCCACAAGCCAGTTATCCCTGTGGTAGTCGAGAGCGAGCATCCGAAGTGAACGGACGTGTTTTTGAAGCGCTCCCGTGCGAACTTGCGAAAAGTGTGCGCCAAAGCGGAATAGTACGAGTTTCACCCATAGGCGGCGCTGGTGTTGTCAGGAAGAATATTCCCCAGCCCCCCCAACTTGAACCATATCGCTACGAGCGTTTTTGCGGAAAAAGTGAAATATTTCACGAAATATTTCATGAAATATTTCAACCTTGAAATATTTCAAAAGAGGACAAAAATTCCTTTCCGGGGAGCCGTCGGACGCCCGGATCGGACAAGTGGTTCCGGAGTTATAGCGGTTTGAAAAAGTTTGATAAGTAGTTTGATAACAGTTATCGAACTCCAACACCGACTTATCAAACTTCCGGACAAATACTAAAAGTGGAATATCTCGGCCAATCCTCGTGCTAGAGGCACGTCCGAGGTATCGGTGGATAGGTCTTGGAGTGGAGCACCGGATCGTCACCCCCCCGCCCCTCCCATATCCACCCCCTCCCCCTCAGGAGGGGAAAACCAGTGATTTTTAGTGTCCGGTTGGTTTTGCGTTATAAAAGTGCGTGAATCGGTATAAAAATATTGAAAAACATTAAGTGCGAACATCCCGACTCGTTTAAGGGGTCTACCGTTTTCGTGTGATGAAAAACAAAAAAGTTGTGGGTGTTTGAAATTTCAACTGCGAAGTGTAGTGCAAATGTATGGGAAACGGCATTTTCCCTCGGTTTTTCTTTAATAACTTTTTATCGGAGTGTCGGATCACCGCGATTTTTGCACCGCTGGATGCGCACAGCTGAGAGGTTTATGTCTGTGGTTCTGAATTTTTCATTTCGTACATAACCTCAAAAATTTTGAGCAAAAACCTCAAAAGTTGCTAAGGAAGTGTTTAAAGTGGTTTAGAACAACGTTGATGATCGAATCGTTATTAAAAACAGTTAAGTGAGATTCAGGCGCTTCGATTGATATATTGTGCGTTTCGCTACGTTAAGTTTTGTGAAAGTTATTGCCGATTGAATTTGGGGACTTCAAACGTGAATTTTGTATGAAGTATCGGCAAAGGTATTTCACAACATTGCGCGCCGTCTGAGTGGCGCCGGCGAAAACACGTGGAGGTACGGCACAACATTTCGCCACGGGTCCGGAGGAGCCAAAAGTGGCCAAAAGTGACCAGGAGAAGTCTTCATCCTACGAGGACGTGTCGCACATAGATCGAAGCGGGCCGCTCTCGGTAAGCCAGGAAAGTGTTCCAATTTTAAATCTGACCTAAATTGGGCTTGTGGGACCGAGTTGAAGTTTAGCTTTTCCGGCGATTTTCCTGTTTCATCTTCAAATTGGGCTACCAGGCTCAATAGTCATCCGATCGTAACGGGAAAGTGTTTGCTGCAATTGCCGGAACGTTTGCCAACGAGTTCCAAGCGAACATCCCGGAAAAGTCGGAAAAGTCGGAAAAGCGTTTTCGGGTGCTAGGATTTCTTCGGCCAATCCATATCGTGCGACATATCATTCGACGCAGCGGATCGTGAGGATTGTGGAAAACAACACCTCGTCCACTTTCCACCCATCCCCGCCCACCAGCAGCCGGAAAACCGGTTGTGGAAGCAGTTTTCCCGAGTTTTCCCGGGTTTAGAGCGGAGTTAGGTCAACGGTGTGTTCGGGGAAATTGCTCGGCAGGAAAATTTCCATCTAATTCCATCTTCAGCCGGGTTACTTTCCAACCCCAGGGGCCGCACCAGCCGGAAAAGCGTTTTTTGGAGTAAAAATTTTCCGGCCAAATCCCATCGTGCGGCATATCGTTCGACGCGGCGGACCGTGAGGATTGTGGAAAACACCACCTTGTCCACTTTCCACCCACCCCCGCCCACTAGCAGCCGGAAAACCGGTTGTTGAAGCAGTTTTCCCGAGTTTTCCCGGGTTTAGAGCGGAGTTAGGTCAACGGTGTGTTCGGGGAAATTGCTCGGCAGGAAAATTTCCATCTAATTCCATCTTCAGCCGGGTTACTTTCCAACCCCAGGGGCCGCACCAGCCGGAAAAGCGTTTTTTGGAGTAAAAATTTTCCGGCCAAATCCCATCGTGCGGCATATCGTTCGACGCGGCGGATCGTGAGGATTGTGGAAAACACCACCTCGTCCACTTTCCACCCACCCCCGCCCACCCGCAGCCGGAAAACCGGTTGTTGAAGCAGTTTTCCCGAGTTTTCCCGGGTTTAGAGCGGAGTTAGGTCAACGGTGTGTTCGGGGAAATTGCTCGGCAGGAAAATTTCCATCTAATTCCATCTTCAGCCGGGTTACTTTCCAACCCCAGGGGCCGCACCAGCCGGAAAAGCGTTTTTGGAGTAAAAATTTTCCGGCCAAATCCCATCGTGCGGCATATCGTTCGACGCGGCGGATCGTGAGGATTGTGGAAAACACCACCTCGTCCACTTTCCACCCACCCCCGCCCACCCGCAGCCGGAAAACCGGTTGTTGAAGCAGTTTTCCCGAGTTTTCCCGGGTTTAGAGCGGAGTTAGGTCAACGGTGTGTTCGGGGAAATTGCTCGGCAGGAAAATTTCCATCTAATTCCGTCTTCAGCCGGGTTACTTTCCAACCCCAGGGGCCGCACCAGCCGGAAAAGCGTTTTTTGGAGTAAAAATTTTCCGGCCAAATCCCATCGTGCGGCATATCGTTCGACGCGGCGGATCGTGAGGATTGTGGAAAACATCACCTCGTCCACTTTCCACCCACCCCCGCCCACCAGCTGCCGGAAAACCGGTTGTTGAAGCAGTTTTCCCGAGTTTTTCCGGGTTTAGAGCGGAGTTAGGTCAACGGTGTGTTCGGGGAAATTGCTCGGCAGGAAAATTTCCATCCATTTTCATCTTCAGCCGGGGAACTTTCCAACCCCAGGGGCCGCACCAGCCGGAAAAGCGTTTTTTGGAGTAAAAATTTTCCGGCCAAACCCCATCGTGCGGCATATCGTTCGACGCGGCGGATCGTGAGGATTGTGGAAAACACCACCTCGTCCACTTTCCACCCACCCCCGCCCACCCGCAGCCGGAAAACCGGTTGTTGAAGCAGTTTTCCCGAGTTTTCCCGGGTTTAGAGCGGAGTTAGGTCAACGGTGTGTTCGGGGAAATTGCTCGGCAGGAAAATTTCCATCTAATTCCATCTTCAGCCGGGTTACTTTCCAACCCCAGGGGCCGCACCAGCCGGAAAAACGTTTTTTGGAGTAAAAATTTTCCGGCCAAATCCCATCGTGCGGCATATCGTTCGACGCGGCGGATCGTGAGGATTGTGGAAAACACCACCTCGTCCACTTTCCACCCACCCCCGCCCACCCGCAGCCGGAAAACCGGTTGTTGAAGCAGTTTTCCCGAGTTTTCCCGGGTTTAGAGCGGAGTTAGGTCAACGGTGTGTTCGGGGAAATTGCTCGGCAGGAAAATTTCCATCTAATTCCATCTTCAGCCGGGTAACTTTCCAACCCCAGGGGCCGCACCAGCCGGAAAAGCGTTTTTTGGAGTAAAAATTTTCCGGCCAAATCCCATCGTGCGGCATATCGTTCGACGCGGCGGACCGTGAGGATTGTGGAAAACACCACCTCGTCCACTTTCCACCCACCCCCGCCCACTAGCAGCCGGAAAACCGGTTGTTGAAGCAGTTTTCCCGAGTTTTCCCGGGTTTAGAGTGGAGGTACGTGAACGGCGTGTTCTGCGGGATTGTTCGGCTGGGAAATTTCCATCGCTTTGCACCTTTAGCCGGGCAATTTTCCTTCATCAGGGGCCGCACCAGCCGAAAAAGCGTCTTTGTATAGGGGTGTCGTGTAAGTAGGAGGAAAGGAGCAAAGCCCAGTCATGGCTACGACTGGGCGTACGCTCCGATCTCGGACGGAGTCCATCGAGGAGAGGCCTCCGAAACTCCCCGCCTTAATGGAAGCACGAGTGGTGATTCCACGGGCCACGGTGGCGGTTCCGAGCTCAAAGCCACCGAGTCCGGAAATGACTGAGGTGCTTAAGCTCCTCAATGAGTCGTCGCTCACGATTGAGCAACTACGGGCAACCATCAAGGAGCTGCAAATGGAGTTGACGATGCTCCGACAGCGGATGGATGCGAATGCGGAGCAATCTCGTCAAGATATGCGGCTGGTTCGAGAGCAGGCCCGAGAAGAGATGCGGCAGGTACGTGAGGAGGCCCGTCAACGGGAAACGTTCGCCCGTGAGGACAATGAGCGTCTTCGCAGTGCGCTGATGGAGGAGCGTACCAGCTTCCAGGAGTTGTTGGCGCAGTCCATGGGGTTTGGTGGCCCTCAGCGTCCGCAGCGGCAGAACACGGAGCCTGCACCAGCAGCGAAGAAGCAGCAGCAACAACAGCAGCTGAACCAGAGCGAGTGGCCGCAGTTGCAAGCGAAGCAGCAGCATCAGCGTGAGCGGCCGACGTCCGAGCGTTATCCAGTCGGATCAGGAGCGGTGGCGGATTGCCACCTGGATGATGAAGGCGACCAATGGACAGTCGTCGAGCGTAAGCAACAGCGACGGATCGCCACAAGTGCTGCACCGTCTTCTCAGTGGCAGAACCAAGGACGCCTGCTAAGCGAGCAGATGCGGCAGAAGCAGCAGAAGAATGCAAACACTGCTCAGTCGGCGCGTTCATCTCAGCCAGCACAGCAGCAGCAGCAATCAGCGTACAAGAAGTTGCGTCGCACAAGGGCTGACGTGATTGAGGTGGTGCCTAAGGATGGTAAGACCTGGCTGGATGTGTATACGAAGGTCCGCCGGGCTCTGAACAACGACACCAGTGCCCAAGACATGGCCGAGTCTATCAAGATGGGCAAGCGAACGCGGACGAACAACCTCCGTCTTCCACTCGCTCGATCGGCCGACACGGAGCAGATCTGCTCCCGAGTTCAGGAGCTGGTAGGCGAGGAAGGAGTTGTGCGAGCCATCACGGACATGGGTGAGCTCCTGGTTACTCACATCGACCCGTCCGCCACGGAGGAAGAGTTGAAGGAGGCTCTGGACACAGCAGCGTCCGGAAAGACCGGAATTGCATCGGTCAGCATGTGGGGCCGATTCGATGGCATCAAGACAGCCCGGGTACGGCTTTACTCCAAACAGGCGAAGGCACTCAGCGGTAAATCCATCAAGCTGTGTGGCTGTGTGAGCTACATGCAGGAGGCTGCACCACATCCAGTAGAGCGTCAGCGATGCTATCGCTGTCTGCTCATGGGCCACTTGGCACGTGATTGCCGTTCTCAGGTCACACGAGAGAAGATCTGCATCCGCTGTGGCACCGAAGGTCACTTCTCCAAGGGATGCACGGCCGAGCTGAAATGTGCCGTGTGTGGTGGTCCCCACGCTGTCGGCCATAACACTTGTGTTCAGATGGCCCAAAATTCACTCTAAAGGTGATGCAAGTCAACATCGGGCACGGCCGGGTCGCACAAGATCTGGCCATCCAGACAGCACGGAACGATCGGGTGGATGTACTGTTGCTGTCCGAGGTTTACAGGCCGCCTGCGAATAACGGCAACTGGGCGTTAGATGCGTCAGGAGCTGCAGCCGTGGTGTCGACTGGGCCGTATCCTTTACAGCGGGTGTGGCGTAGTGCGGTTCCTGGTCTTGTCGCTGCGCAAGTGGCAGGAGTTGTCTTCATTTCCTGCTATGCTCCTCCACGTTTGCTAATTTCCGAGTTCGAGGCGTTCATCGAGGCGGTGCAGCTGGAGGTGTTGTCCCACGACAGTGTGGTCGTCGCTGGGGATTTCAACGCCGCACATACCGCCTGGGGAAGCGATCGTGATACCACGCGAGGCGAGGAACTTCTCATGATGGCGCAGTCACTGGGCCTTACGCTTCTTAACAGAGGGAGTGCGCCTACATTTGCTGGGAATGGCGTGGCACAGGCCAGCCATATCGACGTCACCTTCGTTAGTCCGAGCATTGCACGTGTTGACTCGTGGGTGGTTGCAAGCACGTACAACGCATCTGACCATTTCAACATCGAGTTCGAGGTAGGCAGTACAGCCGGAGTATCATCGGATCGGCCACCACACCATAGGCCGAACGGCGGGCATTCTCGGCAACAGAATAGAGCATCGGCTGGCAGACGCTGGAAGATCAGGCAGTTTGATGCCGACGCATTTCTCCTGGCACTAAGCGCAGCTAGGTTCGAGGAGCGAGCAGCGACACACTTTGGGCTGGTGGATGCGATGGTCGACGCGTGTGAGGAGACCATGCAGCGTGCCCCGTGGTCGCCTCATGGCTCCCGTCGGAGTGTTTTCTGGTGGAGTCCGGAGCTGGATCAGCTGCGGGAAGTGTGTCGTGAGGCACGTGACTGCATGCTGAGGACAACTGACTTGCAGGAGCGCAGCTTCGCGGCCGCGCGTCACCGTACAGCGAGACATGAGCTGGACAAAGCCATTCGTGCCAGTAAGCGTCGCCATTTTGAGGACCTGGTGAAGGAGGCAGAGGACAACGTGTTCGGCGCTGGCTATCGGGTGGTGTTGTCCCGGCTTCGCGGCAGCTTTGTTCCAGCTGAGGGAGATCGCAGCGAGCTGGAGCGGATTGTGGGGGACTTGTTCCCCACCCATCCACCGGTCACCTGGCCTGATTACACCGAGGAGCAGCAGTGTCCTGTAGCAGAAGCGCCCCTTCAGATGCGGCCAGTTACCACCAGCGAGCTGCTTACCATAGTGGCCAACATGAACAATCGTAAAGCGCCCGGACTAGACGGCATCCCGAATGCGGCCGTTAAGGCCGCCATCAGGAAGTACCCGGAGGTCTTCTGCCGAATGTACCAGGACTGTTTTGACCGTGGCGAGTTTCCTTCGTCATGGAAGAGGCAGCGCCTGGTGCTGCTGCCGAAGCCCGGCAAACCTCCCGGGGAAAGCTCCTCGTACCGGCCTCTCTGCATGCTTGATGCACTGGGCAAGGTCTTGGAGCGCCTGATTCTTGAGCGGCTAAACGAGCATCTGGAGGACCCGGAAGGTCCACTCCTTGCGGACGAGCAGTATGGATTTC
>NW_026045149.1:385000-406241 GCF_943734845.2 Anopheles funestus
CTTCAACTAACTTTCGTTCTGGTGTCTTGGTATCAAATCGCATAAGACACAAGATTCTACTGGCCAAATAGAATCTAGCACATTGGTTAACCTGACGCCGCAGTCAACTCATGTGCTTGGATCGGATCGAGCTATTGAGTATTGGGCCTGCATACTCGCTCATCCGTATCCTTTGTGTACCGCCCCATGGCCCCGTCCTTAGAGTTAATGACTAATAGGCTTAACTCTTGTTTGTCTGCACCACAGTTCCCGTTCGTTCCGTGCCGTAGCCGGATACGTATTGCACAGTAGTAGACACCGTAATCTGACGTATCTAACACACCACTATTGTAACTCGTCGTCCAAGGACCTTTCAAGTGCCTGATGGCCAGGGGAGCTCTTACACGGCACGGAGACACAGTGATGCTCGCCCATCAAAGTGTACAACGATCGAGTTTGCTTAAGTGTCTGGGTACCTACACACCAGACACAATGCAATGGCCATGGATCCACACAAGGCACATCACATGCAGAAAGCTTCACCAGATTCTGACACATACCACACTCTTGTAACTCGTCGTCGAAGGGGCGTTCAAAGTGCCTTACGGCTAGGGGGGATCTAGCACGGCACGGAGACACAGTGATGGTCACCCATCAAAGTGTACAACGATCGAGTTTGCTTTCCGCGCAAGCGTTCTAAGTGTCTGGGTATCTAAGCACCAGACACAATGCAATGGCCACGGATCCACACAAGGCACATCACATGCAGAAAGCTTCACCAGATTCTGACACATACCACACACATGCAACTCGTCGTCGAAGGGGCGTTCAAGTGCCTTACGGCTAGGGGAGATCTAGCTCGGCACGGAGACACAGTGATGGTCACCCATCAAAGTGTACAACGAACGAGTTGGCTTTCAACAAATTCTGACACATAGCAAGCGAGCGACCGAGCTACACCGAAGGCAGCCCATGGTTGGTCACTCGCGGACGATCATCAGTAATGATCCTTCCGCAGGTTCACCTACGGAAACCTTGTTACGACTTTTACTTCCTCTAAATCATCAAGTTCGGTCAACTTCAGCCATGCCAGCTGCAGCTCACGAAGGAACCGCGGAAGGTAAGCCTCCAGAAACCTCACTAAATAATCCATCGGTAGTAGCGACGGGCGGTGTGTACAAAGGGCAGGGACGTAATCAGCACTAGCTAATGACTAGTGCTTACTAGAAATTCCAGGTTCATGGGGACCGTTGCAGTCCCCAATCCCGACTAGATGGGCATTTTAGTGATTTCCCGTTCCTCTCGGAATGGGGGCGCCTATTGGCGAGAACACGCTGCGACCCACATTGTAGCACGCGTGCAGCCCAGAACATCTAAGGGCATCACGGACCTGTTATCGCTCATTCTCAGCTTGCTAAACACAAGTTGTCCCGCTAAGCAGGGCAAACGTAGCCGACGACCGCCCGTGAAGGCGCCGCCCGGCTGTAACGTCAGGTGCGCCCGGAGGCGCACTGCTGACAGCGTTCTAGTTAGCATGTTTGAGTCACGTTCGTTATCGGAATTAACCAGACAAATCATTCCACGAACTAAGAACGGCCATGCACCACTACCCTTAAATTTGAGAAAGAGCTATCAATCTGTCTTACCTCGATAAGTTTGGACCTGGTAAATTTTCCCGTGTTGAGTCAAATTAAGCCGCAAGCTCCACTTCTTGTGGTGCCCTTCCGTCAATTCCTTTAAGTTTCAACTTTGCAACCATACTTCCCCCGGAACCCGATTTTGGTTTCCCGGAAGCGACTGAGAGCACCGAATAGGGGTAGCGTCTCCCAATTGCTAATTGGCATCGTTTACGGTTAGAACTAGGGCGGTATCTAATCGCCTTCGATCCTCTAACTTTCGTTCTTGATTAAAGAAAGCATCCATGGCAAACGCTTTCGCTTCAGTTGGTCCTACGACGGTCTACGAATTTCACCTCTCGCGCCGTAATACCAATGCCCCCAACTACTTCTGTTAATCATTACCTCTAGGTTTCTGACAAACCAACGAAATCGTATAAACCGAGGTCATATTCCATTATTCCATGCAAGATTATTCTCGGCCAACGCCAACCCCACGGGGGGGCCGGACGCTTTGTCTTAGCCTGCTTTGAGCACTCTAATTTGTTCAAGGTAAATGTGAGTATCTTGAGCACCATGAGGAGCCCGTGCCGGAGTTAACCGGTAGCACGGTACTCGTTCACAGAGTAACGCCCAAGTACACCATTGTGAGTCGCAGCCGTGAGCGCGCGCACGAACGGCCCCGGCGTGTAACCGGGCGCCCGTGGCGGTCACGTGTCTGGACGGGCAATCAACTTCGAACGTTTTAACCGCAACAACTTTAATATACGCTAGTGGAGCTGGAATTACCGCGGCTGCTGGCACCAGACTTGCCCTCCACTTGATCCTTGTTGAAGGATTTATACTCAACTCATTCCAATTATGGACCATCGTTAGAGAGGTCCATATTGTTATTTCTCGTCACTACCTCCCCGTACTGGGATTGGGTAATTTACGCGCCTGCTGCCTTCCTTGGATGTGGTAGCCATTTCTCAGGCTCCCTCTCCGGAATCGAACCCTGATTCCCCGTTACCCGTCGCAACCATGGTAGTCCTCTACACTACCATCAATGGTTGATAGGGCAGACATTTGAAAGATCTGTCGTCAGTCGACAAGCGACCATACGATCTGCGTCCTTATCCAGACTTCAACTCAAGCCGCCCGGAGGCGATTGGTTTAACTAATAAGTGCACCAGTTCAGCTACCCGCGAGGGCAACAGTCCCGGCATGTTGCATGTATTAGCTCTGGATTTTCCACAGTTATCCAAGTAACTAGTGGTAGGATGATCTTGTGAATTATAGCTGTTATACTGAGCCTTATGCGGTTTCACATTCATTTATGTTTGTACTTAGACATGCATGGCTTAACCTTTGAGACAAGCGTATATTACTGGTAGGATCAACCAGAATTCGTTCCACTACAGACACACACTCGCTTAGTGGGAAATAAATTTCCACACAACTCTCTCTCTCTAGAACCATATGGAATGGCTCTTTGGTGTTGGGTAAGGCACCAATTTGTTGGGGTGTAACGGTCACCACCAACTTTAAGTTTGTTAGGGCACAACGGAAACCACTAACTAAACTTTAGGAAACTAAATTTCCTCACACATTATCTCTCACCATATTAGCACTAGGTGCTATCCACGATTGTACAACGTTTCAACTCTTGAATCGACCGTAGGGCCGCGGAATTGCTTCCGGGCCCCTATTCTCGCTATTAATTGTTCATCTCTTTCAATACATCGAGTTCGTTCCATTGGGTAGTTCGCATGGCGAACGTTTTGATGCAGCCCCCTGGGGGACCACGGCACTTTACACCGGGTATGGTGTATGCGCAACCTACAGATAACAATAAACCCCTTATGCGTGTGTAAACCGATGTTGGGCTGCTCAACATCTTTCATGGTTACATCACTTGCACCAGAACCCACGGTGCCGATTTGGTAATATGTTGTACATTTACTCTCAAGATGTACGCTTCGGCCCCTTATTCAGGGGCTCAAGCTATTACCAGCAAGAACAATCCTCATCCAGACTTGAACTCGAAACACCCGCAGGCGAACGGTTTAACTAATAAGTGCACCAGTCTTGAATCCATGCGTCGGTGGAAACAATGCCGGCGTGTTGCATGTATTAGCTCTGAACTTAGCGAGTGATTGCCTTGCAGCTGTCATACTGAGCGTAGAGCGTGATTATCGCTCACTTGAACCATGTTGAATGGCTCTTTGGTGTAGGGTAAGGCACCAATTTGTTGGGGCGTAACGGTCACCACCAACTTAAGACTTGCTTATAGGTATTTCAACGTTTTCAACTCTTTAATCGACCGTGTTTCATTATCATCTCTTCTTCTTATTAAATGCATCGAGTTCGTTCCATTGGGTAGTTCGCGTGGCGAACGGTTTGATGCAGCCCCCCGGGGGGGACCACGGCACTTTACACCGGGCATGGTGTATGCGCAACCTACAGATCACCAATATATTTGTGATCGATAATGCACACTTCTTACACGACTGACCAGTCGACAGCGCTGCCTTCCTATTATGCGTGTGTAAACCGATGTTGGGCTGCTCAACATCTTTCACGGTTACATCACTTGCACCCGAACCCATGGTGCCGATTTGGTAATATGTTGTACATGGTCTCAAGATGTACGCTTCGACCCCTTATTCAGGGGCTCAAGCTATTACCAGCAAGATCAATCCTCATCCAGACTTGAACTCGAAACACCCGGAGGCGAACGGTTTAACTAATAAGTGCACCAGTCTTGAATCCATGCGTCGGTGGAAACAATGCCGGCATGTTGCATGTATTAGCTCTGAACATAGCGAGTGATTGCCTTGTAGCTGTCGAACTGAGCGTAGAATGTGATTATCGCTCACTTGAAAGGGTCAAGCCCTTTCGAGTCGTCCGGTTTTTACGCCAGACGACTCGGTTCACCATCTTTCGGGAAGGGACCGTCTCGGTCGCAAGCTGCTCCGGTCCCCAAACAACCTGCGACAAATGATAGGAAATGCCGACATCAATACGTGTTCAGTTTGGTTTATCGCTCATAGGTCTTTTTGACCATCGATCCCTGATTATAACTCTCAATTAAACAGTCAGGAGAGTAAGGCATGCCCATCGATATCTCATCGACAGGCGATACCGCAAGAACGGCCAACGACACATCAGGTGATCGATTATTGCTACGACTTTTGCTTAATCGTTTCCACTCCTTAGAGAAAGAAACCCCCGGGGACCGTCTCGGTCGCAAGCTGCTCCGGTCCCTAAACAACCTGCGACAAATGATAGGAAATGCCGACATCAATATGTGTTCAGTTTGGTTTATCGCTCATTGGTCTGTTTGACCATCGATCCCTGATTAAACTCTCAGTAATCCAGTCGGGAGAGTAAGGCATGCCCATCGATATCTCATCGACAGGCGATACCGCTTGAACGGCCAACGACACATCAGAGGATCGTATCTTGCTACAACTTTTGCTTAATCGTTTCTTCTCCTTGGAGAAAGAAACCCCCGGGGACCGTCTCGGTCGCAAGCTGCTCCGGTCCCTAAACAACCTGCGACAAATGATAGGAAATGCCGACATCAATACGTGTTCAGTTTGGTTTATCGCTCATTGGTCTTGTTTGACCATCGATCCCTGATTAATACTCTCAATTAGAAGGTCGGTAGAGTAAGGCATGCCCATCGATATCTCATCGACAGGCGATACCGCATGAACGGCCAACGACACATCAGAGGATCGTATCTTGCTACAACTCTTGCTTAATAGTTTCCACTCCTTGGAGAAAGAAACCCCCGGGGACCGTCTCGGCCGCAAGTTGCTCCGGTCCCTAAACAACCTGCGGCATCAAATGATAGGAAAAGCCGACATCAATACGTGTTCAGTTTGGTTTATCGCTCATAGGTCTGTTTGACCATCGATCCTAGAATTCAACTTTCGAGTAAGGCATGCCCGTCGATATCTCATCGATAGGCGATACCGGTAGAACGGCCAACGACACACATCTAGGATCGCATTTACTCTTCCTTGGATGGATAACCAATACCCTAGGACCGTTTCATCGCGAGCTGCTCCGGTCCTCAAACAACTCGCGAACCACCGATAGGATGATATTAGGAATGGCCGACTTTCATCCTTTAACTCTCAGTTCTGCTTACCAAAACATAGGTACTTGGACCTTAAAGACCACTATATGTTCCCCGATCGGGGGCAATCGGAACGTCTATCCATCATCAACATCGTTTCACTCATTCCGAACCACCAAATTGGACAGACAGTACCATATTCACCAACCGATTGCTTCAACTTCGCAAACTGTATGGTAAGTTCTACTAATTTCACATCTTACCATCGACTAATAGTGCATAAATCCACTTGGAAATCACTTTTCCTTGGTCCTCGGACCTTCTACGACAACGTCCAACAAATATCCGAAGTCGTTTCCCAACTTAGACCAAGCATTTCGTATCTTTACTTCTAATCGATTTTTTCTCTCATAATTGACGATCAAAATCTAAAAACCACATTTTGAGCCAGAAGCAGTCGTCCGATCGTCCTGGGGGTAGTCTCAATCGATTTAGAAGGGCCCAATTCATAAAGATACGTACTCAGTCAAATTCATGCTTCTGGCTCACCTACCCCCTATATAGTAAACGAAAGCGTACAGGCGTGGAAAACGTGCCATTTTTCTCCATCACGGACTTTTTTTTTCTCGTTGCACCGACTCTAGTAAAAAAGTGAAATTTTTTACTAGTTACCAACTTTTGCAAATTATCATCGGATATCACTTTTTATGGTCTATAGTAAGTTCTTATCACGTTTTAGTAGTTTTTGAAAAAAAAATTTTTTTGAACTTTTCAAAATTTTTCAAAACAAAGTTTTTGTAGGCGGTTTTGTGTATGGAGGGTTACTAGTCTCGGGGTCACTGTTTGACCAAAAAACCACTATATATCATTCGAAAGGTAATTTCAAGGGCTACAAAAAATTGTTCTACGGCACCCCCCTCCGACGTCTAGTATTCGAGTTATTGGCCAAAAACCATCACTTGAGCGATTTTTCGTTCAGGGTACCCGACTCTAGTAAAAAAGTGAAATTTTTCTCGATTGACCAAGTGTTGCAAATGACCATCGGATTTCACTTTTTATGGTCTATAGTGAGTTCTGATCACGATTTGGTACTTTTTGAAAAAATTTTTTTGACGCACTTTTCAAAATTTTGCAAAACCAAAACTTTTTAGGCGGTTTTGTGTATGGAGGGTTACTAGTCTCGGGGTCA
This sequence comes from Anopheles funestus, assembly GCF_943734845.2. Taxonomy (NCBI): domain Eukaryota; kingdom Metazoa; phylum Arthropoda; class Insecta; order Diptera; family Culicidae; genus Anopheles; species Anopheles funestus. The sequence continues at coordinate 391,857 of NW_026045149.1, forward strand.
CTGTTTGACCAAAAAACCACTATATATCATTCGAAAGGTAATTTCAAGGGCTACAAAAAATTGTTCTACGGCACCCCCCTCCGACGTCTAGTATTCGAGTTATTGGCCAAAAACCGCAACTATAGCGGTTTTTCGTACAGGGTACCCGACTCTAGTAAAATGATGCGATTTTTACTAGTCTAGGAACTTTTTGGTCAAAAAATCAAGTATATGTCATTCGATAGATAATTTCAAGGGCTACCAAAAATTGTTCCACGACACCCCCCTGCGACGTCTAGTATTCGAGTTATTAGCCAAAAACCGCAACTTAAGCGGTTTTTCGTCCAGGGTACCCGACTCTAGTAAAATGATGCGATTTTTACTAGTCTAGGGAACTTTTTGGCCAAAAATCAAGTATATGTCATTCGATAGATAATTTCAAGGGCTACCAAAAATTGTTCCACGACACCCCCCTCCGACGTCTAGTATTAGAGTTATTAGCCAAAAACCGCAACTATAGCGGTTTTTCGTCCAGGGTACCCGACTCTAGTAAAATGATGCGATTTTTACTAGTCTAGGGAACTTTTTGGCCAAAAAATCAAGTATATGTCAATCGATAGATAATTTCAAGGGCTACCAAAAATTGTTCTACGGCACCCCCCTCCGACGCCTAGTATTCGAGTTATTAGCCAAAAACCGCAACTATAGCGGTTTTTCGTCCAGGGTACCCGACTCTAGTAAAATGATGCGATTTTTACTAGTCTAGGGAACTTTTTGGCCAAAAATCAAGTATATGTCATTCGATAGATAATTTCAAGGGCTACCAAAAATTGTTCCACGACACCCCCCTGCGACGTCTAGTATTCGAGTTATTAGCCAAAAACCGCAATTATAGCGGTTTTTCGTCCAGGGTACCCGACTCTAGTAAAATGATGCGATTTTTACTAGTCTAGGGAACTTTTTGGCCAAAAAATCAAGTATATGTCAATCGATAGATAATTTCAAGGGCTACCAAAAATTGTTCCACGACACCCCCCTGCGACGTCTAGTATTCGAGTTATTAGCCAAAAACCGCAATTATAGCGGTTTTTCGTCCAGGGTACCCGACTCTAGTAAAATGATGCGATTTTTACTAGTCTAGGGAACTTTTTGGCCAAAAATCAAGTATATGTCATTCGATAGATAATTTCAAGGGCTACCAAAAATTGTTCCACGACACCCCCCTGCGACGTCTAGTATTCGAGTTATTAGCCAAAAACCGCAATTATAGCGGTTTTTCGTCCAGGGTACCCGACTCTAGTAAAATGATGCGATTTTTACTAGTCTAGGGAACTTTTTGGCCAAAAAATCAAGTATATGTCAATCGATAGATAATTTCAAGGGCTACCAAAAATTGTTCTAAGACACCCCCCTGCGACGTCTAGTATTCGAGTTATGGGCCAAAAACCATTCATACTTGAGCATTTTGCTCATTTTGCCTGTACGGGTACCGAGGACTAGTAAAATCAGGCCAATTTTACTAGAGTAGGGGTCCTTTTTGGTCAAAAAAACAACTTTTGCTCGTTCGATAGGGAATCGATAGGGCAACAAAAAATCGTTCTACGACCCCCCCTTCCGATGTCTAGTATTCGAGTTATGGGCCAAAAACAGTTTATAGTTAATTTTTCACTCGATTTTACACCAAGTATCGCACATTACTCCGGTTCTATACATTGGATCGTCAATCTTTAAGATTTTATGGGTAGTTCCAACTGTTTGCTGCATTTCATCCATACATTACCAACCGATTCAATGTCTGTGCTAGAAGTTATTAGAGGAATAAAAAAATTTACCCTTGGCTTTGGACCGTACAAGTTTACCCATTTTTGGCCCGTATTTGCCCCATAGCTCCGCCGGTATCCAAGATATCGCCACACTTTCTTCTGGCCATGGCTAGATGGCACTTGTGGCTAGATTTCTTCCATGCACCACTAACCGCTACCATGTCTGTGGCCGGAGCTATTCACGAAAGCGCCTCGCGCACTTGGTCGGATTTTTGGTCCAACTTCACCATTTTTGGCCCATATTTGCACCATAGCTCCGCCGGTATCCAAGATATGGCCACACTTTCTTCTGGCCATGGCTAGATGGCACTTGTGGCTAGATTTCTTCCATGCACCACTAATCGCTACCATGTCTGTGGCCGGAGCTATTCGACGAACAACCATCACATTTACCTAGGTACTTTTTCGGATTTTTGGTCCAACTTGCACCATTTTTGGCCCATATTTGCCCCATAGCTCCGCCGGTATCCAAGATATGGCCACACTTTCTTCTGGCCATGGGTAGATGGCACTTGTGGCTAGATTTCTTCCATGCACCACTAATCGCTACCATGTCTGTGGCCGGAGCTATTCACGAAAGCGCCTCGCGCACTTGGTCGGATTTTTGGTCCAACTTGCACCATTTTTGGCCCATATTTGCCCCATAGCTCCGCCGGTATCCAAGATATGGCCACACTTTCTTCTGGCCATGGGTAGATGGCACTTGTGGCTAGATTTCTTCCATGCACCACTAATCGCTACCATGTCTGTGGCCGGAGCTATTCGACGAACAACCATCGCATTTACCTAGGTACTTTTTCGGATTTTTGGTCCAACTTGCACCATTTTTGGCCCATATTTGCCCCATAGCTCCGCCGGTATCCAAGATATGGCCACACTTTCTTCTGGCCATGGGTAGATGGCACTTGTGGCTAGATTTCTTCCATGCACCACTAATCGCTACCATGTCTGTGGCCGGAGCTATTCGACGAACAACCATCGCATTTACCTAGGTACTTTTTCGGATTTTTGGTCCAACTTGCACCATTTTTGGCCCATATTTGCCCCATAGCTCCGCCGGTATCCAAGATATGGCCACACTTTCTTCTGGCCATGGGTAGATGGCACTTGTGGCTAGATTTCTTCCATGCACCACTAATCGCTACCATGTCTGTGGCCGGAGCTATTCGACGAACAACCATCGCATTTACCTAGGTACTTTTTCGGATTTTTGGTCCAACTTGCACCATTTTTGGCCCATATTTGCCCCATAGCTCCGCCGGTATCCAAGATATGGCCACACTTTCTTCTGGCCATGGGTAGATGGCACTTGTGGCTAGATTTCTTCCATGCACTACTAATCGCTACCATGTCTGTGGCCGGAGCTATTCGACGAACAACCATCGCATTTACCTAGGTACTTTTTCGGATTTTTGGTCCAACTTGCACCATTTTTGGCCCATATTTGCCCCATAGCTCCGCCGGTATCCAAGATATGGCCACACTTTCTTCTGGCCATGGGTAGATGGCACTTGTGGCTAGATTTCTTCCATGCACTACTAATCGCTACCATGTCTGTGGCCGGAGCTATTCACGAAAGCGCCTCGCGCACTTGGTCGGATTTTTGGTCCAACTTGCACCATTTTTGGCCCATATTTGCCCCATAGCTCCGCCGGTATCCAAGATATGGCCACACTTTCTTCTGGCCATGGGTAGATGGCACTTGTGGCTAGATTTCTTCCATGCACCACTAATCGCTACCATGTCTCTGGCCGGAGCTATTCACGAAAGCGCCTTGCGCACTTGGTCGGATTTTTGGTCCACCTGGCACCATTTTTGGCCCATATTTGTCCCATAGCTCCGCCGGTATCCAAGATAGCGCCACACTTTCTTCTGGCCATGGGTAGATGGCACTTGTGGCTAGATTTCTTCCATGCACCACTAATCGCTACCATGTCTGTGGCCGGAGCTATTCGACGAACAACCATCGCATTTACCTAGGTACTTTTTCGGATTTTTGGTCCAACTTGCACCATTTTTGGCCCATATTTGCCCCATAGCTCCGCCGGTATCCAAGATATGGCCACACTTTCTTCTGGCCATGGGTAGATGGCACTTGTGGCTAGATTTCTTCCATGCACCACTAATCGCTACCATGTCTGTGGCCGGAGCTATTCGACGAACAACCATCGCATTTACCTAGGTACTTTTTCGGATTTTTGGTCCAACTTGCACCATTTTTGGCCCATATTTGCCCCATAGCTCCGCCGGTATCCAAGATATGGCCACACTTTCTTCTGGCCATGGGTAGATGGCACTTGTGGCTAGATTTCTTCCATGCACCACTAATCGCTACCATGTCTGTGGCCGGAGCTATTCACGAAAGCGCCTCGCGCACTTGGTCGGATTTTTGGTCCAACTTGCACCATTTTTGGCCCATATTTGCCCCATAGCTCCGCCGGTATCCAAGATATGGCCACACTTTCTTCTGGCCATGGCTAGATGGCACTTGTGGCTAGATTTCTTCCATGCACCACTAATCGCTACCATGTCTGTGGCCGGAGCTATTCACGAAAGCGCCTCGCGCACTTGGTCGGATTTTTGGTCCAACTTGCACCATTTTTGGCCCATATTTGCCCCATAGCTCCGCCGGTATCCAAGATATGGCCACACTTTCTTCTGGCCATGGGTAGATGGCACTTGTGGCTAGATTTCTTCCATGCACCACTAATCGCTACCATGTCTGTGGCCGGAGCTATTCACGAAAGCGCCTCGCGCACTTGGTCGGATTTTTGGTCCAACTTGCACCATTTTTGGCCCATATTTGCCCCATAGCTCCGCCGGTATCCAAGATATGGCCACACTTTCTTCTGGCCATGGGTAGATGGCACTTGTGGCTAGATTTCTTCCATGCACCACTAATCGCTACCATGTCTGTGGCCGGAGCTATTCGACGAACAACCATCGCATTTACCTAGGTACTTTTTCGGATTTTTGGTCCAACTTGCACCATTTTTGGCCCATATTTGCCCCATAGCTCCGCCGGTATCCAAGATATGGCCACACTTTCTTCTGGCCATGGGTAGATGGCACTTGTGGCTAGATTTCTTCCATGCACCACTAATCGCTACCATGTCTGTGGCCGGAGCTATTCACGAAAGCGCCTCGCGCACTTGGTCGGATTTTTGGTCCAACTTGCACCATTTTTGGCCCATATTTGCCCCATAGCTCCGCCGGTATCCAAGATATGGCCACACTTTCTTCTGGCCATGGGTAGATGGCACTTGTGGCTAGATTTCTTCCATGCACCACTAATCGCTACCATGTCTGTGGCCGGAGCTATTCGACGAACAACCTGCGCATTCACCTTCTCGTTGCACTTCTTCGGGAATTTGGTGCAACCAAGTTTTCACTATAACTTGGTCATTTTCCGTCCATCGGACATGCGGTTTTGGGTGTCGATACTTGACACCGCACGCTACAATATGTTCCTCCACGACCATGTGGTCCGATGCTTCCAACAGGAGCTATTCGAGGAGTACCGATTTTTCACCATTAAAAATGCTCAATTTTGCACCAACTTTTGCCTATAACTCAGGCTGTATCGATCGGATCTTCAATCTTGAAAAAGTTTTGGATAGGTGGCACCAAATGCTACATTTCGTTCTTCCACGTCAACTTTGTCCGATGTCTAGCAAAAAAGTTATTCGCGAACCAAGTCCAGAACCCATGCAATGGCTGCCCTCATTGCATACATCACGGCGGTTAACTCTCGTTACTCTATACCGTGGACTTGGTACTTTTTCAGGCATTCGTTGCTACTTCTTGGTTCATGATATTCGTTTACGGTCTTCACTAGGGCATTTGGTGCTCCTTATCGGTTCATGATATTCGTTTACGGTCTTCACTAGGGCATTTGGTGCTCCTTCTCGGTTCATGATATTCGTTTACGGTCTTCACTAGGGCATTTGGTGCTCCTTATCGGTTCATGATATTCGTTTACGGTCTTCACTAGGGCATTTGGTGCCTCTTATCGGTTCATGATATTCGTTTACGGTCTTCACTAGGGCATTTGGTGCTCCTTATCGGTTCATGATATTCGTTTACGGTCTTCACTAGGGCATTTGGTGCTCCTTCTCGGTTCATGATATTCGTTTACGGTCTTCACTAGGGCATTTGGTGCTCCTTCTCGGTTCATGATATTCGTTTACGGTCTTCACTAGGGCATTTGGTGCTCCTTCTCGGTTCATGATATTCGTTTACGGTCTTCACTAGGGCATTTGGTACTGGGCTTCCCACTTTCTACTGATCGATCCATACTCACTTGCGTGCACCTAGCCTAGGAAGGTTTCCTATGGCTTCCCATCTTTCTACTGATCGATCCATACTCACTTGCGTGCACCTAGCCTAGGAAGGTTTCCTATGGCTTCCCATCTTTCTACTGATCGATCCATACTCACTTGCGTGCACCTAGCCTAGGAAGGTTTCCTATGGCTTCCCATCTTTCTACTGATCGATCCATACTCACTTGCGTGCACCTAGCCTAGGAAGGTTTCCTATGGCTTCCCATCTTTCTACTGATCGATCCATACTCACTTGCGTGCACCTAGCCTAGGAAGGTTTACTATGGCTTCCCATCTTTCTACTGATCGATCCATACTCACTTGCGTGCACCTAGCCTAGGAAGGTTTCCTTGGGCTTCCCATCTTTCTACTGATCGATCCATACTCACTTGCGTGCACCTAGCCTAGGAAGGTTTCCTTGGGCTTCCCATCTTTCTACTGATCGATCCATACTCACTTGCGTGCACCTAGCCTAGGAAGGTTTCCTATGGCTTCCTATCTTTCTACTGATCGATCCATACTCACTTGCGTGCACCTAGCCTAGGAAGGTTTCCTATGGCTTCCCATCTTTCTACTGATCGATCCATACTCACTTGCGTGCACCTAGCCTAGGAAGGTTTCCTTGGGCTTCCCATCTTTCTACTGATCGATCCATACTCACTTGCGTGCACCTAGCCTAGGAAGGTTTCCTATGGCTTCCCATCTTTCTACTGATCGATCCATACTCACTTGCGTGCACCTAGCCTAGGAAGGTTTCCTTGGGCTTCCCATCTTTCTACTGATCGATCCATACTCACTTGCGTGCACCTAGCCTAGGAAGGTTTCCTATGGCTTCCCATCTTTCTACTGATCGATCCATACTCACTTGCGTGCACCTAGCCTAGGAAGGTTTCCTATGGCTTCCCATCTTTCTACTGATCGATCCATACTCACTTGCGTGCACCTAGCCTAGGAAGGTTTACTATGGCTTCCCATCTTTCTACTGATCGATCCATACTCACTTGCGTGCACCTAGCCTAGGAAGGTTTCCTTGGGCTTCCCATCTTTCTACTGATCGATCCATACTCACTTGCGTGCACCTAGCCTAGGAAGGTTTCCTATGGCTTCCCATCTTTCTACTGATCGATCCATACTCACTTGCGTGCACCTAGCCTAGGAAGGTTTCCTTGGGCTTCCCATCTTTCTACTGATCGATCCATACTCACTTGCGTGCACCTAGCCTAGGAAGGTTTCCTTGGGCTTCCCATCTTTCTACTGATCGATCCATACTCACTTGCGTGCACCTAGCCTAGGAAGGTTTCCTTGGGCTTCCCATCTTTCTACTGATCGATCCATACTCACTTGCGTGCACCTAGCCTAGGAAGGTTTCCTATGGCTTCCCATCTTTCTACTGATCGATCCATACTCACTTGCGTGCACCTAGCCTAGGAAGGTTTCCTTGGGCTTCCCATCTTTCTACTGATCGATCCATACTCACTTGCGTGCACCTAGCCTAGGAAGGTTTCCTTGGGCTTCCCATCTTTCTACTGATCGATCCATACTCACTTGCGTGCACCTAGCCTAGGAAGGTTTCCTATGGCTTCCCATCTTTCTACTGATCGATCCATACTCACTTGCGTGCACCTAGCCTAGGAAGGTTTCCTTGGGCTTCCCATCTTTCTACTGATCGATCCATACTCACTTGCGTGCACCTAGCCTAGGAAGGTTTCCTTGGGCTTCCCATCTTTCTACTGATCGATCCATACTCACTTGCGTGCACCTAGCCTAGGAAGGTTTCCTATGGCTTCCCATCTTTCTACTGATCGATCCATACTCACTTGCGTGCACCTAGCCTAGGAAGGTTTCCTATGGTTTCCCATCTTTCTACTGATCGATCCATACTCACTTGCGTGCACCTAGCCTAGGAAGGTTTCCTTGGGCTTCCCATCTTTCTACTGATCGATCCATACTCACTTGCGTGCACCTAGCCTAGGAAGGTTTCCTATGGCTTCCCATCTTTCTACTGATCGATCCATACTCACTTGCGTGCACCTAGCCTAGGAAGGTTTCCTATGGCTTCCCATCTTTCTACTGATCGATCCATACTCACTTGCGTGCACCTAGCCTAGGAAGGTTTCCTATGGCTTCCCATCTTTCTACTGATCGATCCATACTCACTTGCGTGCACCTAGCCTAGGAAGGTTTCCTATGGCTTCCCATCTTTCTACTGATCGATCCATACTCACTTGCGTGCACCTAGCCTAGGAAGGTTTCCTATGGCTTCCCATCTTTCTACTGATCGATCCATACTCACTTGCGTGCACCTAGCCTAGGAAGGTTTCCTATGGCTTCCCATCTTTCTACTGATCGATCCATACTCACTTGCGTGCACCTAGCCTAGGAAGGTTTCCCTTTGGTACCGACTTCCATCTACGCACTCGATATAACCTAGGTACTTGGTACCGATGATGGTTAACACTCAAGCATTTCTTGCATCCTGCGTGCAAGGTACCAATTTTCACTTCTTAGGTACGTTTATGGGCCCGCATTAATCCAATATCGCTCCGATGGCCTTTCGCATTATTTCATCCGATAGCCCTTGCCAAAAGCTACCAAAAGTTCCTCCACGGCCATGTGCTCCGACGCTTAGTTTAGGAAATATTCGAAAAAATTCAAAATAGGAAGCATTTTGTTATTGGAAAATCACCTTAAATCGATGGCCATTTTTTGGGCAAAAACTTTAACGTCTTCCCGACTTTGCGGGAATTGCGAATTTTAGGCACCCAGAGAAAATCTTTTACTTTAAGGGGGCGGCCGCGAAGTTGCCCAAAGTCTCGGACACAAAAATTCTCAAGTTCCCCACTCTAGTAAATCGCCCTATGAGTATCTCCTGGCCCGCGAGCTCTGCGAGCGGGCCAGCTTCGGCGATTTTTGCCTTTTCGCCTAGGCGGTTCTTCTACGAAATTGGTCCACAGCTTTTGCTCAGAAAGCTAGCATTTGTTGCAACAGTTAGGTACTTGGTACCACATTTTGGTATCCATTTGGGCATTTGTGGCAACTACTCGGTACTTTGGCCCACATTTCGCTCTACTCGGGCTTCTATGGTGGTACTTGTCGGTACTTTTGGCCAACTTAGGCCAATTGGGTGCAACTTGTGGGTACTCTGTGGGTACTTTAGGGCGTATTGTGTCTTTCGGGTGAACCTTCGCGATACTTCATGGGTACTGATGGCCAACTTAGGAACATTCAGTGCAACCTTTGGGCCTAAGGAAATTTGTCCAACTCTTTGGACTTAGAAAATTTTCTGGACTTAGAAAATTTTTTGGACTTGTAAAAATTTTCAAATGTTCAATTTGGCCCACATTTCGCTCTACTCGGGCCTCTTTGGTGCTTCTTGTCGGTACTTTTGGCCAACTTAGGCCAATTGGGTGCTCTTTGTGGGTACTCTATCGGTACTTTTGGCCATGTTAGGCCCATTCGGTGCTATTTGTGGGTACTCTATCGGTACTTTTGGCCAACTTAGGCCCATGGGGTGCTCTTTGTGGGTACTCTATCGGTACTTTTGGCCAACTTAGGCCAACTGGGTGCTATTTGTGGGTACTCTATCGGTACTTTTGGCCAACTTAGGCCAATCGGGTGCTATTTGTGGGTACTCTATCGGTACTTTTGGCCAACTTAGGCCAACTGGGTGCTATTTGTGGGTGCTTTATCGGTACTTTTGGCCAACTTAGGCCAACTCAGTGCTACTTGTGGGTACTCTATCGGTACTTTTGGCCAACTTAGGCCAACGCGGTGCTATTTGTGGGTGCTCTATCGGTACTTTTGGCCAACTTAGGCCAACTGGGTGCTATTTGTGGGTACTCTATCGGTACTTTTGGCCAACTTAGGCCAACTCAGTGCTTCTTGTGGGTACTCTATCGGTACTTTTGGCCAACTTAGGCCCATTCGGTGCTATTTGTGGGTACTCTATCGGTACTTTTGGCCAACTTAGGCCAACTCAGTGCTACTTGTGGGTACTCTATCGGTACTTTTGGCCAACTTAGGCCAATTGGGTGCTCTTTGTGGGTGCTCTATCGGTACTTTGGGACATATTATGTCCTTCGGGTGAACCTTCTCGATACCTCATGGGTACTTGTGGCCAACTTAGGAAAATTCAGTGCAACCTATGGGCCTTTGGAAATTGTTCCAACACTTTGGACTTAGAAAATTTTCTGGACTTAGAAAATTTTTTGGACTTAGAAAAATTTTCAACTTCTGTATCTTCTTCATCATGTTCCATTTTGTGGGACTTAGAAAATTTTCTGGACTTAGAAAATTTTTTGGACTTAGGAAATTTTTCAACACTTGTAAAATTTTTGTTCCTTCTTTGAAGAAGAATACTTTCCACTATTAGCTTCTTTCTCTTTTTCTTCTTAGTTGTCTTCTTATTTTCGGTCCGAGAGCGCCGACACTTGTAAAATAATCTAAGTCCGAAGACTTTTGGAATGAACCAAAAGTCAACGAACACAATACATCAACCCTATCAACATCGAGTGGCTACCCGAAGGAAGCGCAGCGGCCAGCCCATGTACAACGCGAAGTTGTAGCATGCAACCAACCAACCGCTAACCTCCAACGGCACTCAATGTATTCGTTACACATGGGCGCACCTGCACCACACTGTCGTGACCATCCAACGAGCCGTCGGTTCGGTCGTGTGTTACAAGCACCCCATCACATAGGCATAGAGTCACCACACAGTGTTCTTCAACACTCTCGTCACATGGTGCAAGTCACGGTACGCACCACCAATGTGCACTGGTTGGCCAATTCCAGCACACACGGGGCGCGCACGCGCAAGCACTAACCACCAAGCATGGGTCGCCTGAGAGGATCGATGCGAACGCATCTCTACAACTTGAAGCTCCCAGCCTGTAGTCCCGTCGTTTGCGGGCGGTCGTAGGTGTCGAAACTAGTGCTATCCACAGTCGGCAAGCTCGTCCACCGGTGTTCCCAACATGTATGGTACTAACACGTGCAGCGCGAACCCGCCCTTTGCGGCCTAGTAGTAAGCGGGGATGAGACGCCAGTGTGCCAATGGACAGCACGGACGGTTCTCGGAGGGTTGTTAGGCCCGCTAGCTTACGACCACCTAATGGGTATAAGAAGCGCTATCAGCTCGGATTGGATACGACCTTAGAGGCGTTCAGGCATAATCCAGCGGACGTAGCGTCATACCATAGTCCGTTCGAACTAGTATTGAGCCAGTGGTCCGTACCTGTGGTTCCTCTCGTACTGCACAGGAATTCCGTTAAGATAGCGACAAACAATGCACACCAGTAGGGTAAAACTAACCTGTCTCACGACGGTCTAAACCCAGCTCACGTTCCCTTGAAAGGGTGAACAATCCTACGCTTGGTAAATTTTGCTTTACAATGATAGGAAGAGCCGACATCGAAGGATCAAAAAGCCACGTCGCTATGAACGCTTGGCGGCCACAAGCCAGTTATCCCTGTTTTTGTCACCTGGGTGCTGACAAGTGAAGATGTGGTAAACAAACGCTCCGTCAAGAAGTGGTGAAAATTTGGTGAAAATCGTAATAAAATCGTTTTAAAAGTGTCAAAATCGTGCTTAGAGCACCCGATTTACCCAAAAATAGTGAAGTTCGGCCAAAAAACGACAATTTTTGTGCAAATACAGTTTTGTTGTGTTTTTGCCCCCTCCGGGAGCACCAAAGTGAACCGGTGTTCAGGTGTGCAAAAAATCACCTCTTTTCCTGCCGGAAGAGGTTGATTTAAGGTAAATCGTGGCCGCTGAAGCCGATAAAACGGTTTCCGAGTCGATCGGAGCAGTGGAAGTGCGACAAAAAACGATATTTTGGTGCCCATACATTTTGTATGGGGAACTTTGGACACTCACAGCTCAGTGAATTTTGAACGGATTTGGACCGGATATGTTTTAAATCGTGTGCGGAGTGCCAAAGAAGTGATTTTGTGAAAAAACCGCATCAAAATCGGTGATTTAAGTGCTGAAAAAAGTGGAAAACATTTTTGCAACACGTGTTGACAGTACTGCCCAGGCGGCATTTCCCAAGGTGTATAATATTGAGTGTATTATAAAGTGGAAAATTTTTATCGCCTGATCGGTTCCGTGAGTGTTGGAGGTGGTTGAGCTCGGAGAGACGATTCGGGGAAAATTTTTCCCCCCGCTCCCACCTCACCCCATCGCCCTCAGTGACCCCCGGTCTTATTAAGGCCTTATCAAGGTGCAGGAAATTTTGGACTTCGCCGGAAAATTACACAAGTGCAGTGGAAAATTCCGGTTTTGTGCTGGAAAATTCGGGGACCTCCAGACGCACCCCCTGGATTTTTTCTGGACCTCCAGCACCCCCCCCGAATTTTCCGGATTTCCTTATTAAGGCGTTAAAAAGGTGAGAAACATAAAAACGCTGTGAAAAATTATTTGCGGGCTGCAAAAAATTTCGGTTTTGGGCTCTAAAATTCGGGGACCACTTGCCACACCCCCTGAAAATTTTCCGCGCCCCCACCACCCCCCCCCCGCCCCCCCCGGATCAGGAATCGCGGATTTTTGGTGGATTTTCGGGTTTTTCGCCATTTTCGGGTGAAAGGAGAGGAGATAGGAGCTTGGTGTGTTCGGGAGTTTTGCTCAGGAGGAGCAATTACATCTAGCCCTCCACCCCCCTGGGTCATTTTCCACCCCCCCTGGCCAATTCGGCATTTTGGGGGGTCCAGCAGTCGCCCAGAGCCCCACCTTGCGACCACTCCAGTAACGCCGCCGGAGTCCACGAGTCGGGAGAACACCCCCCCGACCACCCACCACCCACCCTTCATCCACCAGAGCTCAAATAGTGGGTTTCCGCTTCAGGTGGGAGGATTTTAGCCTCCCACCTTGCCGACCATGCCAGTGAGCGGATCCAGCGTAGGCAGGACGCTGCGACCATTGACAGGACGGGCAACTTCGGTTGATTGCCGTCCAAGCATGGAGCCGAGAGTGGTGGTTAGTCGAGCAAGCGTGCAGGTGGCACCGAGGCCGTCGCCTCGCTCGACTGCGACAACGACGTCGTCAACGGCGGGTAACGAGGAGCTCCGCGAGCTGGTGCGGACGCTCCGCGAGGAGCTCTCCCTCCTTCGGTCGCAGATGCAGGAGATGGCATCTGAATCCAAGGAGAACATGCGAGCGTACAAGGAAGAGGCTCGCCAGCGGGAGGAGCGCGCTTGGCAGGAGGTTGCTGCTCTCCGTGAGGAGCTGAAGGCGGAACGTCAGCAGCGCCATCAGCAGGGCGGCCAGCAACAGCAGAGGCAGCAACAGCAGCAGCGGGCAACGGGTGCGGTGACGGCTACGGTGGTGTCGTCTCCGGACCAGGATGACGGATCTTGGGTTGAGGTGGTGCGCCGGAAGCCGGCACGTCAGCAGCCGGTTCAGCAGCAGCAGCAGCGTCAGCAGCAGCAGCAGCGTCCGCAGCAGCAACAGCGTTCGCAGCAGCAGCAGCAGCGCCCACAGCAGCAACAGCGTCCGCAGCAGCAACAGCGTCCGCAGCAGCAGTCATCTTCGCAGCAGCCACATCAGCTGCGAAAGTCTCGCCGCGTGCGGCAAGACATGGTGGAGGTCGCGCCATCGGAGGGACAGACGTGGGATTCTCTCTACGCGATGGTCCGACGCGCAATTAAGGAGGACGCCGCGTTCAAGGATCTGGTTGGCCACATCCTGATTGGACGCCGTACGCATTCGTCCCTCTTGCGGATGGAGCTGAGTCGTTCAGCGAACTCTGCGCTGGTGTTGCGGGACGTGCAGAAGATCGTCGGAGATGCCGGAATGGCTAGACTGGTGACGGAGATGAGTGAGGTCATCGTCTGCCACGTGGATCCGCTGGCACAAGAGGATGAGCTGAAGGTGGTTATTGACCAGGAGCTGCAGGGCTGTGCGGGAATCGCGTCGGTCAGCATGTGGCAGCTGCAGGACGGTACGAAGCGCGCCCGCGTTCGCCTTCCCACCAAGGCGGCTAAGCAGCTGGTGGGCCGGAAGATGGCACTTTGCGACTGCATCAGCACGATCAAGGAAGCCCCGGCCACTCCAACGGCGCGACTGCGGTGTTACCGCTGTCTGGAACGAGGTCACGTGGCCCGCGATTGCCGGTCCAGCATCGATCGGCAGGGCGTCTGCATCCGTTGCGGAGTCGACGGTCATCGGGCCAGCACCTGTAGCGCCGATATCAAGTGCGCCGTTTGCGGAGGTCCCCATCGTGTGGGGCATAGCTCATGTGTCCGTTCGGCAGCCTCTTCAAC
>NW_026045150.1:5000-30000 GCF_943734845.2 Anopheles funestus
CTGTCGCTACTCAGGCAACTCGTGTGCGTGGATTGGATCGAGCTCATGGGGTGTGTAGAGATTCCATGTTATAATTGATAGTCCATATCCACTTTATAGGTTAAAGTCATAAGTTGTGATTGCACAACCATTCTTCATAAGAGTTTAATCACTCTTCAACTAACTTTCGTTCTGGTGTCTTGGTATCAAATCGCGTAAGACACAAGATTCTACTGGCCAAATAGAATCTAGCACATTGGTTAACCTGGCGCCGCAGTCAACTCATGTGCTTGGATCGGATCGAGCTATTGAGTATTGGGCCTGCATACTCGCTCATCCGTATCCTTTGCGTACCGCCCCATGGCCCCGTCCTTAGAGTTAATGACTAGTAGGCTTAACTCTTTGTATGTCTGCACCACAGTTCCCGTTCGTTCCGTGCCGTGGCCGGATACGTATTGCACATCGGTATACCTGTCGCTACTCAGGCAACTCGTGTGCGTGGATTGGATCGAGCTCATGGGGTGTGTAGAGATTCCATGTTATAATTGCAAGTCCATATCCACTTTATAGGTTAAAGTCATAAGTTGTGATTGCACAACCATACTTCATAAGAGTTTAATAACTCTTCAACTAACTTTCGTTCTGGTGTCTTGGTATCAAATCGCATAAGACACAAGATTCTACTGGCCAAATAGAATCTAGCACATTGGTTAACCTGACGCCGCAGTCAACTCATGTGCTTGGATCGGATCGAGCTATTGAGTATTGGGCCTGCATACTCGCTCATCCGTATCCTTTGTGTACCGCCCCATGGCCCCGTCCTTAGAGTTAATGACTAATAGGCTTAACTCTTTGTATGTCTGCACCACAGTTCCCGTTCGTTCCGTGCCGTGGCCGGATACGTATTGCACAACAGTAGATACCATCACCTGACGTATCTAACACACCACTATTGTAACTCGTCGTCGAAGGACCTTTCAAGTGCCTGATGGCCAGGGGAGCTCTTACACGGCACGGAGACACAGTGATGCTCGCCCATCACAGTGTACAACGATCGAGTTTGCTTAAGTGTCTGGGTACCTACACACCAGACACAATGCAATGGCCACGGATCCACACAAGGCACATCACATGCAGAAAGCTTCACCAGATTATGACACATACCACACTCTTGTAACTCGTCGTCGAAGGGGCGTTCAAAGTGCCTTACGGCTAGGGGAGATCTAGCACGGCACGGAGACACAGTGATGGTTGCCCATCAAAGTGTACAACGATCGAGTTTGCTTTCCGCGCAAGCGTTCTAAGTGTCTGGGTACCTACACACCAGACACAATGCAATGGCCACGGATCCACACAAGGCACATCACATGCAGAAAGCTTCACCAGATTCTGACACATACCACACTCTTGTAACTCGTCGTCGAAGGGGCGTTCAAAGTGCCTTACGGCTAGGGGGGATCTAGCACGGCACGGAGACACAGTGATGGTCACCCATCAAAGTGTACAACGATCGAGTTTGCTTTCCGCGCAAGCGTTCTAAGTGTCTGGGTATCTAAGCACCAGACACAATGCAATGGCCACGGATCCACACAAGGCACATCACATGCAGAAAGCTTCACCAGATTCTGACACATACCACACACATGCAACTCGTCGTCGAAGGGGCGTTCAAGTGCCTTACGGCTAGGGGAGATCTAGCTCGGCACGGAGACACAGTGATGGTCACCCATCAAAGTGTACAACGAACGAGTTGGCTTTCAACAAATTCTGACACATAGCAAGCGAGCGACCGAGCTACACCGAAGGCAGCCCATGGTTGGTCACTCGCGGACGATCATCAGTAATGATCCTTCCGCAGGTTCACCTACGGAAACCTTGTTACGACTTTTACTTCCTCTAAATCATCAAGTTCGGTCAACTTCAGCCATGCCAGCTGCAGCTCACGAAGGAACCGCGGAAGGTAAGCCTCCAGAAACCTCACTAAATAATCCATCGGTAGTAGCGACGGGCGGTGTGTACAAAGGGCAGGGACGTAATCAGCACTAGCTAATGACTAGTGCTTACTAGAAATTCCAGGTTCATGGGGACCGTTGCAGTCCCCAATCCCGACTAGATGGGCATTTTAGTGATTTCCCGTTCCTCTCGGAATGGGGGCGCCTATTGGCGAGAACACGCTGCGACCCACATTGTAGCACGCGTGCAGCCCAGAACATCTAAGGGCATCACGGACCTGTTATCGCTCATTCTCAGCTTGCTAAACACAAGTTGTCCCGCTAAGCAGGGCAAACGTAGCCGACGACCGCCCGTGAAGGCGCCGCCCGGCTGTAACGTCAGGTGCGCCCGGAGGCGCACTGCTGACAGCGTTCTAGTTAGCATGTTTGAGTCACGTTCGTTATCGGAATTAACCAGACAAATCATTCCACGAACTAAGAACGGCCATGCACCACTACCCTTAAATTTGAGAAAGAGCTATCAATCTGTCTTACCTCGATAAGTTTGGACCTGGTAAATTTTCCCGTGTTGAGTCAAATTAAGCCGCAAGCTCCACTTCTTGTGGTGCCCTTCCGTCAATTCCTTTAAGTTTCAACTTTGCAACCATACTTCCCCCGGAACCCGATTTTGGTTTCCCGGAAGCGACTGAGAGCACCGAATAGGGGTAGCGTCTCCCAATTGCTAATTGGCATCGTTTACGGTTAGAACTAGGGCGGTATCTAATCGCCTTCGATCCTCTAACTTTCGTTCTTGATTAAAGAAAGCATCCATGGCAAACGCTTTCGCTTCAGTTGGTCCTACGACGGTCTACGAATTTCACCTCTCGCGCCGTAATACCAATGCCCCCAACTACTTCTGTTAATCATTACCTCTAGGTTTCTGACAAACCAACGAAATCGTATAAACCGAGGTCATATTCCATTATTCCATGCAAGATTATTCTCGGCCAACGCCAACCCCACGGGGGGGCCGGACGCTTTGTCTTAGCCTGCTTTGAGCACTCTAATTTGTTCAAGGTAAATGTGAGTATCTTGAGCACCATGAGGAGCCCGTGCCGGAGTTAACCGGTAGCACGGTACTCGTTCACAGAGTAACGCCCAAGTACACCATTGTGAGTCGCAGCCGTGAGCGCGCGCACGAACGGCCCCGGCGTGTAACCGGGCGCCCGTGGCGGTCACGTGTCTGGACGGGCAATCAACTTCGAACGTTTTAACCGCAACAACTTTAATATACGCTAGTGGAGCTGGAATTACCGCGGCTGCTGGCACCAGACTTGCCCTCCACTTGATCCTTGTTGAAGGATTTATACTCAACTCATTCCAATTATGGACCATCGTTAGAGAGGTCCATATTGTTATTTCTCGTCACTACCTCCCCGTACTGGGATTGGGTAATTTACGCGCCTGCTGCCTTCCTTGGATGTGGTAGCCATTTCTCAGGCTCCCTCTCCGGAATCGAACCCTGATTCCCCGTTACCCGTCGCAACCATGGTAGTCCTCTACACTACCATCAATAGTTGATAGGGCAGACATTTGAAAGATCTGTCGTCAGTCGACAAGCGACCATACGATCTGCGTCCTTATCCAGACTTCAACTCAAGCCGCCCGGAGGCGATTGGTTTAACTAATAAGTGCACCAGTTCAGCTACCCGCGAGGGCAACAGTCCCGGCATGTTGCATGTATTAGCTCTGGATTTTCCACAGTTATCCAAGTAACTAGTGGTAGGATGATCTTGTGAATTATAGCTGTTATACTGAGCCTTATGCGGTTTCACTTTCTAGGAAGCTTGTACTTAGACATGCATGGCTTAACCTTTGAGACAAGCGTATATTACTGGTAGGATCAACCAGAATTCGTTCCACTACAGACACACACTCGCTTAGTGGGAAATAAATTTCCACACAACTCTCTCTCTCTAGAACCATATGGAATGGCTCTTTGGTGTTGGGTAAGGCACCAATTTGTTGGGGTGTAACGGTCACCACCAACTTTAAGTTTGTTAGGGCACAACGGAAACCACTAACTAAACTTTAGGAAACTAAATTTCCTCACACATTATCTCTCACCATATTAGCACTAGGTGCTATCCACGATTGTACAACGTTTCAACTCTTGAATCGACCGTAGGGCCGCGGAATTGCTTCCGGGCCCCTATTCTCGCTATTAATTGTTCATCTCTTTCAATACATCGAGTTCGTTCCATTGGGTAGTTCGCATGGCGAACGTTTTGATGCAGCCCCCTGGGGGACCACGGCACTTTACACCGGGTATGGTGTATGCGCAACCTACAGATAACAATAAACCCCTTATGCGTGTGTAAACCGATGTTGGGCTGCTCAACATCTTTCATGGTTACATCACTTGCACCAGAACCCACGGTGCCGATTTGGTAATATGTTGTACATTTACTCTCAAGATGTACGCTTCGGCCCCTTATTCAGGGGCTCAAGCTATTACCAGCAAGAACAATCCTCATCCAGACTTGAACTCGAAACACCTGGAGGCGAACGGTTTAACTAATAAGTGCACCAGTCTTGAATCCATGCGTCGGTGGAAACAATGCCGGCGTGTTGCATGTATTAGCTCTGAACTTAGCGAGTGATTGCCTTGCAGCTGTCATACTGAGCGTAGAGCGTGATTATCGCTCACTTGAACCATGTTGAATGGCTCTTTGGTGTAGGGTAAGGCACCAATTTGTTGGGGCGTAACGGTCACCACCAACTTAAGACTTGCTTATAGGTATTTCAACGTTTTCAACTCTTAAATCGACCGTGTTTCATTATCATCTCTTCTTCTTATTAAATGCATAGAGTTCGTTCCATTGGGTAGTTCGCGTGGCGAACGGTTTGATGCAGCCCCCCGGGGGGGACCACGGCACTTTACACCGGGCATGGTGTATGCGCAACCTACAGATCACCAATATATTTGTGATCGATAATGCACACTTCTTACACGACTGACCAGTCGACAGCGCTGCCTTCCTATTATGCGTGTGTAAACCGATGTTGGGCTGCTCAACATCTTTCACGGTTACATCACTTGCACCCGAACCCATGGTGCCGATTTGGTAATATGTTGTACATGGTCTCAAGATGTACGCTTCGACCCCTTATTCAGGGGCTCAAGCTATTACCAGCAAGATCAATCCTCATCCAGACTTGAACTCGAAACACCCGGAGGCGAACGGTTTAACTAATAAGTGCACCAGTCTTGAATCCATGCGTCGGTGGAAACAATGCCGGCATGTTGCATGTATTAGCTCTGAACATAGCGAGTGATTGCCTTGTAGCTGTCGAACTGAGCGTAGAATGTGATTATCGCTCACTTGAAAGGGTCAAGCCCTTTCGAGTCGTCCGGTTTTTACGCCAGACGACTCGGTTCACCATCTTTCGGGAAGGGACCGTCTCGGTCGCAAGCTGCTCCGGTCCCTAAACAACCTGCGACAAATGATAGGAAATGCCGACATCAACACGTGTTCAGGTTGGTTTATCGCTCATAGGTCTTTTTGACCATCGATCCCTGATTATAACTCTCAATTAAACAGTCAGGAGAGTAAGGCATGCCCATCGATATCTCATCGACAGGCGATACCGCAAGAACGGCCAACGACACATCAGGTGATCGATTATTGCTACGACTTTTGCTTAATCGTTTCCACTCCTTAGAGAAAGAAACCCCCGGGGACCGTCTCGGTCGCAAGCTGCTCCGGTCCCTAAACAACCTGCGACAAATGATAGGAAATGCCGACATCAATACGTGTTCAGTTTGGTTTATCGCTCATTGGTCTGTTTGACCATCGATCCCTGATTAAACTCTCAGTAATCCAGTCGGGAGAGTAAGGCATGCCCATCGATATCTCATCGACAGGCGATACCGCTTGAACGGCCAACGACACATCAGAGGATCGTATCTTGCTACAACTTTTGCTTAATCGTTTCTTCTCCTTGGAGAAAGAAACCCCCGGGGACCGTCTCGGCCGCAAGCTGCTCCGGTCCCTAAACAACCTGCGGCATCAAATGATAGGAAAAGCCGACATCAATATGTGTTCAGTTTGGTTTATCGCTCATTGGTCTGTTTGACCATCGATCCCTGATTAATACTCTCAATTAGAAGGTCGGTAGAGTAAGGCATGCCCATCGATATCTCATCGACAGGCGATACCGCATGAACGGCCAACGACACATCAGAGGATCGTATCTTGCTACAACTCTTGCTTAATAGTTTCCACTCCTTGGAGAAAGAAACCCCCGGGGACCGTCTCGGCCGCAAGTTGCTCCGGTCCCTAAACAACCTGCGGCATCAAATGATAGGAAAAGCCGACATCAATACGTGTTCAGTTTGGTTTATCGCTCATAGGTCTGTTTGACCATCGATCCTAGAATTCAACTTTCGAGTAAGGCATGCCCGTCGATATCTCATCGATAGGCGATACCGGTAGAACGGCCAACGACACAAATGTAGGATCGCATTTACTCTTCCTTGGATGGATAACCAATACCCTAGGACCTTTTCATCGCGAGCTGCTCCGGTCCTCAAACAACTCGCGAACCACCGATAGGATGATATTAGGAATGGCCGACTTTCATCCTTTAACTCTCAGTTCTGCTTACCAAAACATAGGTACTTGGACCTTAAAGACCACTATATGTTCCCCGATCGGGGGCAATCGGAACGTCTATCCATCATCAACATCGTTTCACTCATTCCGAACCACCAAATTGGACAGACAGTACCATATTCACCAACCGATTGCTTCAACTTCGCAAACTGTATGGTAAGTTCTACTAATTTCACATCTTACCATCGACTAATAGTGCATAAATCCACTTGGAAATCACTTTTCCTTGGTCCTCGGACCTTCTACGACAACGTCCAACAAATATCCGAAGTCGTTTCCCAACTTAGACCAAGCATTTCGTATCTTTACTTCTAATCGATTTTTTCTCTCATAATTGACGATCAAAATCTAAAAACCACATTTTGAGCCAGAAGCAGTCGTCCGATCGTCCTGGGGGTAGTCTCAATCGATTTAGAAGGGCCCAATTCATAAAGATACGTACTCAGTCAAATTCATGCTTCTGGCTCACCTACCCCCTATATAGAAAACGAAAGCGTACAGGCGTGGAAAACGTGCCATTTTTCTCCATCACGGACTTTTTTTTTCTCGTTGCACCGACTCTAGTAAAAAAGTGAAATTTTTTACTAGTTACCAACTTTTGCAAATTATCATCGGATATCACTTTTCATGGTCTATAGTAAGTTCTTATCACGTTTTAGTAGTTTTTGAAAAAAAAATTTTTTTGAACTTTTCAAAATTTTTCAAAACAAAGTTTTTGTAGGCGGTTTTGTGTATGGAGGGTTACTAGTCTCGGGGTCACTGTTTGACCAAAAAACCACTATATATCATTCGAAAGGTAATTTCAAGGGCTACAAAAAATTGTTCTACGACACCCCCTTCCGACGTCTAGTATTCGAGTTATTGGCCAAAAACCATTACTTGAGCGATTTTTCGTTCAGGGTACCCGACTCTAGTAAAAAAGTGAAATTTTTCTCGATTGACCAAGTGTTGCAAATGACCATCGGATTTCACTTTTTATGGTCTATAGTGAGTTCTGATCACGATTTGGTACTTTTTGAAAAAATTTTTTTGACGCACTTTTCAAAATTTTGCAAAACCAAAACTTTTTAGGCGGTTTTGTGTATGGAGGGTTACTAGTCTCGGGGTCACTTTTTGACCAAAAAACCACTATATATCATTCGAAAGGTAATTTCAAGGGCTACAAAAAATTGTTCTACGGCACCCCCCTCCGACGTCTAGTATTCGAGTTATTGGCCAAAAACCGCAACTATAGCGGTTTTTCGTACAGGGTACCCGACTCTAGTAAAATGATGCGATTTTTACTAGTCTAGGAACTTTTTGGTCAAAAAATCAAGTATATGTCATTCGATAGATAATTTCAAGGGCTACAAAAAATTGTTCTACGGCACCCCCCTCCGACGTCTAGTATTCGAGTTATTGGCCAAAAACCGCAACTATAGCGGTTTTTCGTACAGGGTACCCGACTCTAGTAAAATGATGCGATTTTTACTAGTCTAGGAACTTTTTGGTCAAAAAATCAAGTATATGTCATTCGATAGATAATTTCAAGGGCTACCAAAAATTGTTCTACGGCACCCCCCTCCGACGCCTAGTATTCGAGTTATTAGCCAAAAACCGCAACTATAGCGGTTTTTCGTCCAGGGTACCCGACTCTAGTAAAATGATGCGATTTTTACTAGTCTAGGGAACTTTTTGGCCAAAAATCAAGTATATGTCATTCGATAGATAATTTCAAGGGCTACCAAAAATTGTTCCACGACACCCCCCTGCGACGTCTAGTATTCGAGTTATTAGCCAAAAACCGCAATTATAGCGGTTTTTCGTCCAGGGTACCCGACTCTAGTAAAATGATGCGATTTTTACTAGTCTAGGGAACTTTTTGGCCAAAAATCAAGTATATGTCATTCGATAGATAATTTCAAGGGCTACCAAAAATTGTTCCACGACACCCCCCTGCGACGTCTAGTATTCGAGTTATTAGCCAAAAACCGCAATTATAGCGGTTTTTCGTCCAGGGTACCCGACTCTAGTAAAATGATGCGATTTTTACTAGTCTAGGGAACTTTTTGGCCAAAAATCAAGTATATGTCATTCGATAGATAATTTCAAGGGCTACAAAAAATTGTTCTACGGCACCCCCCTCCGACGTCTAGTATTCGAGTTATTGGCCAAAAACCGCAACTATAGCGGTTTTTCGTACAGGGTACCCGACTCTAGTAAAATGATGCGATTTTTACTAGTCTAGGAACTTTTTGGTCAAAAAATCAAGTATATGTCATTCGATAGATAATTTCAAGGGCTACCAAAAATTGTTCTACGGCACCCCCCTCCGACGCCTAGTATTCGAGTTATTAGCCAAAAACCGCAACTATAGCGGTTTTTCGTCCAGGGTACCCGACTCTAGTAAAATGATGCGATTTTTACTAGTCTAGGGAACTTTTTGGCCAAAAATCAAGTATATGTCATTCGATAGATAATTTCAAGGGCTACCAAAAATTGTTCCACGACACCCCCCTGCGACGTCTAGTATTCGAGTTATTAGCCAAAAACCGCAATTATAGCGGTTTTTCGTCCAGGGTACCCGACTCTAGTAAAATGATGCGATTTTTACTAGTCTAGGGAACTTTTTGGCCAAAAATCAAGTATATGTCATTCGATAGATAATTTCAAGGGCTACCAAAAATTGTTCCACGACACCCCCCTGCGACGTCTAGTATTCGAGTTATTAGCCAAAAACCGCAATTATAGCGGTTTTTCGTCCAGGGTACCCGACTCTAGTAAAATGATGCGATTTTTACTAGTCTAGGGAACTTTTTGGCCAAAAATCAAGTATATGTCATTCGATAGATAATTTCAAGGGCTACCAAAAATTGTTCCATGACACCCCCCTGCGACGTCTAGTATTCGAGTTATGGGCCAAAAACCATTCATACTTGAGCATTTTGCTCATTTTGCCTGTACGGGTACCGGGGACTAGTAAAATCAGGCCAATTTTACTAGAGTAGGGGTCCTTTTTGGTCAAAAAAACAACTTTTGCTCGTTCGATAGGGAATCGATAGGGCAACAAAAAATCGTTCTACGACCCCCCCTTCCGATGTCTAGTATTCGAGTTATGGGCCAAAAACAGTTTATAGCTAATTTTTCACTCGATTTTTCACCAAGTATCGCACATTACTCCGGTTCTATGCATTGGATCGTCAATCTTTAAGATTTTATGGGTAGTTCCAACTGTTTGCTACATTTCATCCATACATCACGAACCGATTCAATGTCTGTGGTAGAAGTTATTAGAGGAATAAAAAAATTTACCCTTGGCTTTGGACCGTACAAGTTTACCCATTTGTGGCCCGTATTTGCCCCATAGCTCCGCCGGTATCCAAGATATCGCCACACTTTCTTCTGGCCATGGGTAGATGGCACTTGTGGCTAGATTTCTTCCATGCACCACTAATCGCTACCATGTCTGTGGCCGGAGCTATTCACGAAAGCGCCTCGCGCACTTGGTCGGATTTTTGGTCCAACTTCACCATTTTTGGCCCATATTTGCCCCATAGCTCCGCCGGTATCCAAGATAGCGCCACACTTTCTTCTGGCCATGGGTAGATGGCACTTGTGGCTAGATTTCTTCCATGCACCACTAATCGCTACCATGTCTGTGGCCGGAGCTATTCGACGAACAACCATCGCATTTACCTAGGTACTTTTTCGGATTTTTGGTCCAACTTGCACCATTTTTGGCCCATATTTGCCCCATAGCTCCGCCGGTATCCAAGATATGGCCACACTTTCTTCTGGCCATGGGTAGATGGCACTTGTGGCTAGATTTCTTCCATGCACCACTAATCGCTACCATGTCTGTGGCCGGAGCTATTCACGAAAGCGCCTCGCGCACTTGGTCGGATTTTTGGTCCAACTTGCACCATTTTTGGCCCATATTTGCCCCATAGCTCCGCCGGTATCCAAGATATGGCCACACTTTCTTCTGGCCATGGGTAGATGGCACTTGTGGCTAGATTTCTTCCATGCACCACTAATCGCTACCATGTCTGTGGCCGGAGCTATTCGACGAACAACCATCGCATTTACCTAGGTACTTTTTCGGATTTTTGGTCCAACTTGCACCATTTTTGGCCCATATTTGCCCCATAGCTCCGCCGGTATCCAAGATATGGCCACACTTTCTTCTGGCCATGGGTAGATGGCACTTGTGGCTAGATTTCTTCCATGCACCACTAATCGCTACCATGTCTGTGGCCGGAGCTATTCACGAAAGCGCCTCGCGCACTTGGTCGGATTTTTGGTCCACCTGGCACCATTGTTGGCCCGTATTTGCCCCATAGCTCCGCCGGTATCCAAGATATGGCCACACTTTCTTCTGGCCATGGGTAGATGGCACTTGTGGCTAGATTTCTTCCATGCACCACTAATCGCTACCATGTCTGTGGCCGGAGCTATTCACGAAAGCGCCTCGCGCACTTGGTCGGATTTTTGGTCCACCTGGCACCATTGTTGGCCCGTATTTGCCCCATAGCTCCGCCGGTATCCAAGATATGGCCACACTTTGTTCTGGCCATGGGTAGATGGCACTTGTGGCTAGATTTCTTCCATGCACCACTAATCGCTACCATGTCTCTGGCCGGAGCTATTCGACGAACAACCATCGCATTTACCTAGGTACTTTTTCGGATTTTTGGTCCAACTTGCACCATTTTTGGCCCGTATTTGCCCCATAGCTCCGCCGGTATCCAAGATAGCGCCACACTTTCTTCTGGCCATGGGTAGATGGCACTTGTGGCTAGATTTCTTCCATGCACCACTAATCGCTACCATGTCTGTGGCCGGAGCTATTCACGAAAGCGCCTAGCGCACTTGGTCGGATTTTTGGTCCAACTTCACCATTTTTGGCCCATATTTGCCCCATAGCTCCGCCGGTATCCAAGATATGGCCACACTTTCTTCTGGCCATGGGTAGATGGCACTTGTGGCTAGATTTCTTCCATGCACCACTAATCGCTACCATGTCTGTGGCCGGAGCTATTCGACGAACAACCATCGCATTTACCTAGGTACTTTTTCGGATTTTTGGTCCAACTTGCACCATTTTTGGCCCGTATTTGCCCCATAGCTCCGCCGGTATCCAAGATAGCGCCACACTTTCTTCTGGCCATGGGTAGATGGCACTTGTGGCTAGATTTCTTCCATGCACCACTAATCGCTACCATGTCTGTGGCCGGAGCTATTCACGAAAGCGCCTCGCGCACTTGGTCGGATTTTTGGTCCACCTGGCACCATTGTTGGCCCGTATTTGCCCCATAGCTCCGCCGGTATCCAAGATATGGCCACACTTTCTTCTGGCCATGGGTAGATGGCACTTGTGGCTAGATTTCTTCCATGCACTACTAATCGCTACCATGTCTCTGGCCGGAGCTATTCACGAAAGCGCCTCGCGCACTTGGTCGGATTTTTGGTCCAACTTGCACCATTTTTGGCCCATATTTGCCCCATAGCTCCGCCGGTATCCAAGATATGGCCACACTTTCTTCTGGCCATGGGTAGATGGCACTTGTGGCTAGATTTCTTCCATGCACCACTAATCGCTACCATGTCTGTGGCCGGAGCTATTCACGAAAGCGCCTCGCGCACTTGGTCGGATTTTTGGTCCACCTGGCACCATTGTTGGCCCGTATTTGCCCCATAGCTCCGCCGGTATCCAAGATATGGCCACACTTTGTTCTGGCCATGGGTAGATGGCACTTGTGGCTAGATTTCTTCCATGCACCACTAATCGCTACCATGTCTCTGGCCGGAGCTATTCGACGAACAACCATCGCATTTACCTAGGTACTTTTTCGGATTTTTGGTCCAACTTGTACCATTTTTGGCCCATATTTGCCCCATAGCTCCGCCGGTATCCAAGATATGGCCACACTTTCTTCTGGCCATGGGTAGATGGCACTTGTGGCTAGATTTCTTCCATGCACCACTAATCGCTACCATGTCTGTGGCCGGAGCTATTCACGAAAGCGCCTCGCGCACTTGGTCGGATTTTTGGTCCAACTTCACCATTTTTGGCCCATATTTGCCCCATAGCTCCGCCGGTATCCAAGATATGGCCACACTTTCTTCTGGCCATGGGTAGATGGCACTTGTGGCTAGATTTCTTCCATGCACCACTAATCGCTACCATGTCTGTGGCCGGAGCTATTCGACGAACAACCATCGCATTTACCTAGGTACTTTTTCGGATTTTTGGTCCAACTTGCACCATTTTTGGCCCGTATTTGCCCCATAGCTCCGCCGGTATCCAAGATAGCGCCACACTTTCTTCTGGCCATGGGTAGATGGCACTTGTGGCTAGATTTCTTCCATGCACCACTAATCGCTACCATGTCTGTGGCCGGAGCTATTCACGAAAGCGCCTCGCGCACTTGGTCGGATTTTTGGTCCAACTTCACCATTTTTGGCCCATATTTGCCCCATAGCTCCGCCGGTATCCAAGATATGGCCACACTTTCTTCTGGCCATGGGTAGATGGCACTTGTGGCTAGATTTCTTCCATGCACCACTAATCGCTACCATGTCTGTGGCCGGAGCTATTCGACGAACAACCATCGCATTTACCTAGGTACTTTTTCGGATTTTTGGTCCAACTTGCACCATTTTTGGCCCGTATTTGCCCCATAGCTCCGCCGGTATCCAAGATAGCGCCACACTTTCTTCTGGCCATGGGTAGATGGCACTTGTGGCTAGATTTCTTCCATGCACCACTAATCGCTACCATGTCTGTGGCCGGAGCTATTCACGAAAGCGTCTCGCGCACTTGGTCGGATTTTTGGTCCAACTTCACCATTTTTGGCCCATATTTGCCCCATAGCTCCGCCGGTATCCAAGATATGGCCACACTTTCTTCTGGCCATGGGTAGATGGCACTTGTGGCTAGATTTCTTCCATGCACCACTAATCGCTACCATGTCTGTGGCCGGAGCTATTCGACGAACAACCATCGCATTTACCTAGGTACTTTTTCGGATTTTTGGTCCAACTTGCACCATTTTTGGCCCATATTTGCCCCATAGCTCCGCCGGTATCCAAGATATGGCCACACTTTCTTCTGGCCATGGGTAGATGGCACTTGTGGCTAGATTTCTTCCATGCACCACTAATCGCTACCATGTCTCTGGCCGGAGCTATTCGACGAACAACCATCGCATTCACCTTCTCGTTGCACTTCTTCGGGAATTTGGTGCAACCAAGTTTTCACTATAACTTGGTCATTTTCCGTCCATCGGACATGCGGTTTTGGGTGTCGATACTTGACACCGCGCGCTACAATATGTTCCTCCACGACCATGTGGTCCGATGCTTCCAACAGGAGCTATTCGAGGAGTACCGATTTTTCACCATTAAAAATGCTCAATTTTGCACCAACTTTTGCCTATAACTCAGGCTGTATCGATCGGATCTTCAATCTTGAAAAAGTTTTGGATAGGTGGCACCAAATGCTACATTTCGTTCTTCCACGTCAACTTTGTCCGATGTCTAGCAAAAAAGTTATTCGCGAACCAAGTCCAGAACCCATGCAATGGCTGCCCTCATTGCATACATCACGGCGGTTAACTCTCGTTACTCTATACCGTGGACTTGGTACTTTTTCAGGCATTCGTTGCTACTTCTCGGTTCATGATATTCGTTTACGGTCTTCACTAGGGCATTTGGTGCTCCTTATCGGTTCATGATATTCGTTTACGGTCTTCACTAGGGCATTTGGTGCTCCTTATCGGTTCATGATATTCGTTTACGGTCTTCACTAGGGCATTTGGTGCTCCTTATCGGTTCATGATATTCGTTTACGGTCTTCACTAGGGCATTTGGTGCTCCTTATCGGTTCATGATATTCGTTTACGGTCTTCACTAGGGCATCTGGTAATGGGCTTCCCACTTTCTACTGATCGATCCATACTCACTTGCGTGCACCTAGCCTAGGAAGGTTTCCTATGGCTTCCCATCTTTCTACTGATCGATCCATACTCACTTGCGTGCACCTAGCCTAGGAAGGTTTCCTATGGCTTCCCATCTTTCTACTGATCGATCCATACTCACTTGCGTGCACCTAGCCTAGGAAGGTTTCCTATGGCTTCCCATCTTTCTACTGATCGATCCATACTCACTTGCGTGCACCTAGCCTAGGAAGGTTTCCTATGGCTTCCCATCTTTCTACTGATCGATCCATACTCACTTGCGTGCACCTAGCCTAGGAAGGTTTCCTATGGCTTCCCATCTTTCTACTGATCGATCCATACTCACTTGCGTGCACCTAGCCTAGGAAGGTTTCCTATGGCTTCCCATCTTTCTACTGATCGATCCATACTCACTTGCGTGCACCTAGCCTAGGAAGGTTTCCTATGGCTTCCCATCTTTCTACTGATCGATCCATACTCACTTGCGTGCACCTAGCCTAGGAAGGTTTCCTATGGCTTCCCATCTTTCTACTGATCGATCCATACTCACTTGCGTGCACCTAGCCTAGGAAGGTTTCCTATGGCTTCCCATCTTTCTACTGATCGATCCATACTCACTTGCGTGCACCTAGCCTAGGAAGGTTTCCTATGGCTTCCCATCTTTCTACTGATCGATCCATACTCACTTGCGTGCACCTAGCCTAGGAAGGTTTCCTTGGGCTTCCCATCTTTCTACTGATCGATCCATACTCACTTGCGTGCACCTAGCCTAGGAAGGTTTCCTATGGCTTCCCATCTTTCTACTGATCGATCCATACTCACTTGCGTGCACCTAGCCTAGGAAGGTTTCCTATGGCTTCCCATCTTTCTACTGATCGATCCATACTCACTTGCGTGCACCTAGCCTAGGAAGGTTTCCTATGGCTTCCCATCTTTCTACTGATCGATCAATACTCCCTTGCGTGCACCTAGCCTAGGAAGGTTTCCTATGGCTTCCCATCTTTCTACTGATCGATCCATACTCACTTGCGTGCACCTAGCCTAGGAAGGTTTCCTATGGCTTCCCATCTTTCTACTGATCGATCCATACTCACTTGCGTGCACCTAGCCTAGGAAGGTTTCCTATGGCTTCCCATCTTTCTACTGATCGATCCATACTCACTTGCGTGCACCTAGCCTAGGAAGGTTTCCTTGGGCTTCCCATCTTTCTACTGATCGATCCATACTCACTTGCGTGCACCTAGCCTAGGAAGGTTTCCCTTTGGTACCGACTTCCATCTACGCACTCGATATAACCTAGGTACTTGGTACCGATGATGGTTAACACTCAAGCATTTCTTGCATCCTGCGTGCAAGGTACCAATTTTCACTTCTCAGGTGCGTTTATGAGCCCGCATTAATCCAATATCGCTCTGATGGCCTTTCTTATTATTTCATCCGATAGCCCTTGCCAAAAGCTACCAAAAGTTCCTCCACGGCCATGTGCTCCGACGCTTAGTTTAGGAAATATTCGAAAAAATTCAAAATAGGAAGCATTTTCTTATTGGAAAATCACCTTAAATCGATGGCCATTTTTTGGGCAAAAACTTTAACGTCTTCCCGACTTTGCGGGAATTGCGAATTTTAGGCACCCAGAGAAAATCTTTTACTTTAAGGGGGCGGCCGCGAAGTTGCCCAAAGTCTCGGACACAAAAATTCTCAAGTTCCCCACTCTAGTAAATCGCCCTATGAGTATCTCCTGGCCCGCGAGCTCTGCGAGCGGGCCAGCTTCGGCGATTTTTGCCTTTTCGCCTAGGCGGTTCTTCTACGAAATTGGTCCACAGCTTTTGCTCAGAAAGCTAGCATTTGTTGCAACAGTTAGGTACTTGGTACCACATTTTGGTATCCATTTGGGCATTTGTGGCAACTACTCGGTACTTTGGCCCACATTTCGCTCTACTCGGGCTTCTATGGTGGTACTTGTCGGTACTTCTGGCCAACTTAGGCCAATTGGGTGCAACTTGTGGGTACTCTGTGGGTACTTTAGGGCGTATTGTGTCTTTCGGGTGAACCTTCGCTATACTTCATGGGTACTGATGGCCAACTTAGGAACATTCAGTGCAACCTTTGGGCCTAAGGAAATTTGTCCAACTCTTTGGACTTAGAAAATTTTCTGGACTTAGAAAATTTTCTGGACTTGTAAAAATTTTCAAATGTTCAATTTGGCCCACATTTCGCTCTACTCGGGCCTCTATGGTGCTACTTGGCGGTACTTTTGGCCAACTTAGGCCAATTGGGTGCTCTTTGTGGGTACTCTATCGGTACTTTTGGCCAACTTAGGCCAATGGGGTGCTATATGTGGGTGCTCTATCGGTACTTTTGGCCATGTTAGGCCCATTCGGTGCTATTTGTGGGTACTCTATCGGTACTTTTGGCCATGTTAGGCCCATTCGGTGCTATTTGTGGGTACTCTATCAGTACTTTTGGCCAACTTAGGCCAACTCAGTGCTACTTGTGGGTACTCTATCGGTACTTTTGGCCAACTTAGGCCAACGCGGTGCTATTTGTGGGTACTCTATCGGTACTTTTGGCCAACTTAGGCCCATTCGGTGCTATTTGTGGGTACTCTATCGGTACTTTTGGCCAACATAGGCCAATTGGGTGCTCTTTGTGGGTACTCTATCGGTACTTTTGGCCATGTTAGGCCCATTCGGTGCTATTTGTGGGTACTCTATCAGTACTTTTGGCCAACATAGGCCAATTGGGTGCTACTTGTGGGTGCTCTATCGGTACTTTTGGCCAACTTAGGCCAACTGGGTGCTATTTGTGGGTACTCTATCGGTACTTTTGGCCAACTTAGGCCAACTCAGTGCTTCTTGTGGGTACTCTATCGGTACTTTTGGCCAACTTAGGCCCATTCGGTGCTATTTGTGGGTACTCTATCGGTACTTTTGGCCAACTTAGGCCAACTCAGTGCTACTTGTGGGTACTCTATCGGTACTTTTGGCCAACTTAGGCCAATTGGGTGCTCTTTGTGGGTGCTCTATCGGTACTTTGGGACATATTATGTCCTTCGGGTGAACCTTCTCGATACCTCATGGGTACTTGTGGCCAACTTAGGAAAATTCAGTGCAACCTATGGGCCTTTGGAAATTGTTCCAACACTTTGGACTTAGAAAATTTTCTGGACTTAGAAAATTTTTTGGACTTAGAAAAATTTTCAACTTCTGTATCTTCTTCATCATGTTCCATTTTGTGGGACTTAGAAAATTTTCTGGACTTAGAAAATTTTTTGGACTTAGGAAATTTTTCAACACTTGTAAAATTTTTGTTCCTTCTTTGAAGAAGAATACTTTCCACTATTAGCTTCTTTCTCTTTTTCTTCTTAGTTGTCTTCTTATTTTCGGTCCGAGAGCGCCGACACTTGTAAAATTATCTAAGTCCGAAGACTTTTGGAATGAACCAAAAGTCAACGAACACAATACATCAACCCTATCAACATCAAGTGGCAACCCGAAGGAAGCGCAGCGGCCAGCCCATGTACAACGCGAAGTTGTAGCA
Source organism: Anopheles funestus (assembly GCF_943734845.2). Lineage (NCBI taxonomy): Eukaryota > Metazoa > Arthropoda > Insecta > Diptera > Culicidae > Anopheles > Anopheles funestus. Next base: position 23,070 of record NW_026045150.1, read on the forward strand.
TGCAACCAACCAACCGCTAACCTCCAACGGCACTCAATGTATTCGTTACACATGGGCGCACCTGCACCACACTGTCGTGACCATCCAACGAGCCGTCGGTTCGGTCGTGTGTTACAAGCACCCCATCACATAGGCATAGAGTCACCACACAGTGTTCTTCAACACTCTCGTCACATGGTGCAAGTCACGGTACGCACCACCAATGTGCACTGGTTGGCCAATTCCAGCACACACGGGGCGCGCACGCGCAAGCACTAACCACCAAGCATGGGTCGCCTGAGAGGATCGATGCGAACGCATCTCTACAACTTGAAGCTCCCAGCCTGTAGTCCCGTCGTTTGCGGGCGGTCGTAGGTGTCGAAACTAGTGATATCCACAGTCGGCAAGCTCGTCCACCGGTGTTCCCAACATGTATGGTACTAACACGTGCAGCGCGAACCCGCCCTTTGCGGCCTAGTAGTAAGCGGGGATGAGACGCCAGTGTGCCAATGGACAGCACGGACGGTTCTCGGAGGGTTGTTAGGCCCGCTAGCTTACGACCACCTAATGGGTATAAGAAGCGCTATCAGCTCGGATTGGATACGACCTTAGAGGCGTTCAGGCATAATCCAGCGGACGTAGCGTCATACCATAGTCCGTTCGAACTAGTATTGAGCCAGTGGTCCGTACCTGTGGTTCCTCTCGTACTGCACAGGAATTCCGTTAAGATAGCGACAAACAATGCACACCAGTAGGGTAAAACTAACCTGTCTCACGACGGTCTAAACCCAGCTCACGTTCCCTTGAAAGGGTGAACAATCCTACGCTTGGTAAATTTTGCTTTACAATGATAGGAAGAGCCGACATCGAAGGATCAAAAAGCCACGTCGCTATGAACGCTTGGCGGCCACAAGCCAGTTATCCCTGTGTGTGTGCGTAGCTGTCAAGCCAGCAGTTTAGACGTGCTTTGTGTCGCTCCGTATTTTTTGCAAAAATATTGTGCAAAAGTGCTTATAAATAGCGGAACAATAGTCGAAAAGGGCGAATTGAGTGTCATTCTTAGCGAATATTGAAAAAGGAAATCGTTTTACTTCAATTTACTGCGCTAAAACTCAGTTTAAAGTGTCCCCATACACTTTGTATGGGGAACTTCAGTGGCGAATAAATATCGAAATACCGTGTTAGAACATTGGAAAAGTGGTAAAACACATGCTAGGGAGCATAAACTATCGTTTTCCAGCGACGTAAAGTGCTTTTAAAAAGAGATAAACAGTAAAAACTCGACGTGAAAGTGCGTGCAACAGCGTGGTACGGTGGCGTCAGGTGTGTCGTCGCGTGTGTTTGTGTCATCAACAACACCACGAAGCGTTTTCGAGCAGTGAGGACAACAACCCAACGTAAAAGCTCCCTTTTTATGACGACAGCGCCACCCGTGGCGGGTTCCGCAACTTCCAGCGAAGACAGCAACCACCTTCTCTTCGACGTCTGCAGCGCCACCAGTGACCGGTAGCGGTAGCGCTTAGCCGGGACACCAGCGTTACGAAGCGTTACGGTGCTATAAAACTCGATGCGAATTGCATACCTTTCAGGCGCTTAGCGGTCAGAGAGTGAGAACGCGCAGCCGGAGACCGGGAACGCTTAGCAGGAGACCGGGAACGGTTCTTTGGCTCCGAATCCTTCCCCGGGAACGCCAAAACGAGAGACTTCAACGCGTCAGCAGGCGACGAACCCGTTTTTTGGTGTTTTCTTGAATCTCTTGCGGAATTTATTAAAAATTCTTATTCTTGCGGTTTTCTCTTGCGAAATTGTTTTTAATAAAGAAAAAAGTGGGAGTTTTTTATTCTTGCGATCCGCGGACGGGAAATCTGCCAAAGGGGCTCTAGCGACGGACGGTCGTTACCTTGGCAGATGTTGAAGGGAATATTCCCTTGTTCCGTCTGAACGATTCGTGCAGGCGGTTTCTTGTGAAAGGAGCGGAGAATGGAGGGGCGGGTGCTTCGTTCCGGGGTGCGGTCGTCGTCCACGCCTCGGAAGCGGTCCGATACCCCTTCCCCTTTACCGGAGACACCACGGCCGGCCGGACCAACGGTGGCGGTTCCGTCCGAGGCTGATAATTCCGAGGAGGAGGACGATGCGGAATTTTCCGACGCCTCTCTTCTCGAGCAGACGGTGGTGCCGCCAGTGGTAGCGGCAGGGGAGATGTCTTCAACCGTGGCTCCCCACGACGATGGCGAAGCGTCGGTGCTGGCTTTCCAGCACAAGATGCTGGAGAACTTCGCCAAACAGATCGAGTCGCTGACGGAAGAGCTGCGACTTAGCCGGGAACGTGAAGTGGCCCTGAAGTGTACGCTGGAAGCGCTTCAAGAGGGCATGCGTTCCTTGACGGCGCTTCATTCCTCGGCACAGCCTGTTGGTCAGGGCAGTGCCAGGACAAAACGCAGCCGGCAGCAGCGCAACCGTGCGAAGAAAGCTTCGCAACTGCAGCAGCAGCAGCAGCAGCAGCAGCAGCAGCAGCGGCAGCAGCAGCAGCAGCGGCAGCAGCAACAACAACAGCGGCAGCAGCAGCAGCAGCAGCAGCAGCAGCAGCGCAGCCAGCCACAGCCGCAGCGACGGATGGTCGCAGTGTCGGCTAATGGCCAGCAGCAGCAGCAGCAGCAGCAACCGCAACGTCAGCAGCAGCGGCAACAGCAGCAGATGTCCTGGGCTACGGTCGTGAGCGGTCGGAAGAGCCGATCGCAACGTTCGACTCAGCAGCAGCAGCAACCGCAGCAGGTGGGCCAGCCGTACCGGCCACCTCAGATGCGCCAGCAGCAGCAGCAGAGTCAGCAGCAACAACATCAGCAGCATCGTGCCCAGTCTAAGGGGCGTCCTCCGCGTCCTGACCGCATTGCGGTGGTCCCAGGTTCGGACAAAACCTGGACAGAGATGTACGTGAAGCTGCGTACATCTCAGGAGCTGCAGGACGTCAGGGCAGACATCGGCATGGGGCGCCGGACCGTGCAAGGTCATCTGCTTGTACCGTTGCGGAAGAACGTCGATAGCGCGGAGCTGGCTCGCCGGATCCAGCTAGCGCTAGGTGAGGATGGCGAGGCACGAGTGGTGACGGAGATGGGTGAGCTTCTCATCACCAACGTCGACTCTCTGGCCCAAGAGAGTGACGTGAAGCTTGCCATTGAGGAGAAGCTGGGAGCAGCGGCTGGCATCACTCACGTCGAGCTTTGGGAGCTCCGTGATGGCACAAAGCGAGCGCGTGTTCGACTCCCACTGGCCAAGGCACGGAGTCTCATTGGTCAGAAGTTGACACTCTGCCAATGTGTCAGCGGCATCCGCGAAGTGCCGAAGAAGCCGCTCGACCGTCAGCGCTGCTTCCGTTGCCTGCTGATGGGGCACCTGGCGCGGGACTGCCGTTCTTCAACTGACCGGACGGGTCAGTGTTTGCAGTGTGGCGAGGTAGGCCACCGCGTTAGTCAGTGCACGTCGGCAGCTAAGTGCATTGTCTGCCAGGGGCCCCATCGAGTGGGCCACTCATCGTGCCGACAAGGTCAACAGTGTCGGGTGTAGTGAGGGTGATGCAGGTCAACCTGGGTGGTGGACGCACTGCCCAGGATCTGGCCCTGCAAACAGCCCGCACGAAGCGGGTCGACGTGCTGCTGCTGTCAGAGGTGTATCGACCTCCAGAGGGCAGCGGTAACTGGACGGTGGATTCGTCGGGGAGAGCAGCTGTGGTGGCAACCGGCCACCTTCCAATCCAGCGGGTCTGGCGCTGTGCCATGCCCGGGTTGGCTGCTGCGCAGATTGGAGGGGTGGTCTTCATCAGCTGTTACGCCCCTCCACGTCTCAACGCCGGCGAGTTCGAGCAACTTCTGGAGGCGGTGGAGTTGGAGGCCCAACCCCACCCTCGCATCGTCCTGGCAGGCGATTTCAACGCCTGGAATGAGGAGTGGGGTAGCCAACGTACCACCCGGCGCGGTGAAGAGCTGCTGGACACAATCCGGCAGCTTGGGCTTGTGATCCTGAACCAAGGATCGGTCCCGACGTTCGTGGGCAACGGAGTCGCCACTCCCAGTGTCGTGGATGTGTCTTTCGCGAGCGCATCCATTGCTCGTCCAGACACTTGGGAGGTGGCAGCGAACACCACTTCGTGCCACTATACGGCGTCGGACCACCGGTACATTTTCTTCACCGTGGGGCCTCCAACTCTCGACCAGCAGCGACGACAACAGCAGCAGCACCAGCAGCAGCAGCACCAGCAGCAGCAGCACCTGCAGCAGCAGCATCGTCACCTGAACGGGAGGCAGCAGCGACAACAGCAGCAGCATCGTCAGCGGGGACAGGGGTCCTCTTCGTCATCCACCACGTTTCGGCACGCTGGCCGGAGATGGAAGACGACGCAGTTTTCGGTGGAGGCATTCGCAGCCGCACTCCAGACGGCCGGTTTTCCGGAACGAGCCGTCAGCCAGGAGGGGATGGTCGACGCCATGCTAGATGCATGCGACGACACGATGGAGCGCGTCACCATGTCGCATCGTGACCCCCATCGAGACCTCTTCTGGTGGACTCCGGAGATCTTGCGTCTTCGGGAGGAGTGTGCGGCCGTGCACGAGCGGATGCTTCATACCACCGACCTGCAGGAGCGCAGCATCGTGGCTGCACATCATCGGTCGGCGAGGAGAGCCGTCGAGAAGGCTGTCCGGGCCAGCAAGCGAGCGCAGCTCGATGAGCTGATTCAACAGGCGGAAACCAACGAGTTTGGGGCCGGTTATCGGGTGGTCATGTCTCGTCTTCGTGGCTGCTTCGTGCCACCTGAGACTGACCGTGTCGTGTTGGAGCGGATAGCCAACGATCTGTTCCCGACACATCCGCCTGTTGACTGGCCGGACGCTGAATCATCGAGCGTCGACACCGAGGAGCGGAGTTCTTCGTTGACCCCTGTCACCGTGGGCGAGCTGTTGTCCATCGTGGGATCGATGGCGAACCGGAAAGCGCCTGGACTGGACGGTATCCCCAACGCGGCGGTTAAGACGGCCATTAGGAAGTACCCGGAGGTTTTCGTCCGTTTGTACCAGGACTGCCTGGACCGGGGTGCGTTTCCAGCGCCCTGGAAGAGGCAACGACTGGTACTGTTGCCAAAGCCTGGCAAGCCTCCCGGGGAAAGCTCCTCCTACCGGCCGCTGTGTATGCTCGACGCACTCGGCAAGGTGTTGGAGCGCCTAATTCTTAACCGCCTCAACGAGTTCCTGGAGGAACCAGATGCGGAACGGCTGTCGGACGGGCAGTACGGTTTCCGGCGAGGCAGATCCACCATCAGTGCGATCCAGCGCGTTGTCGAAGCGGGCAGGACGGCCATGTCCTTTCGCCGCACCAACGCCCGAGACAAGCGCTGCCTGATGGTGGTGGCACTTGATATCCGCAACGCCTTTAACTCTGCGCCCTGGCAAGCCATCGCCAACGCGCTGAGGGACAAGGGGGTACCGTCATCGCTGCAGCAGATACTGAGGAGCTATTTCGAGGACCGGCGGCTGGTTATCGACACCAGCGAGGGCCCTGTCGAGCGTAACATCAGTGCGGGCGTTCCACAGGGTTCCATTTTGGGACCCACGCTTTGGAACGTGCTGTACGACGGGGTCCTGGGTGTCCAGTTGCCTGAGGGGGCCGAGGTTATTGGCTACGCTGATGACCTTGTCGTCTTGGTCCCCGCAACGACACCCCAAGCCGCTTCCTCGACTGCTGAACGAGCCATCGCGGTAATCATGGACTGGCTGGACCGGAACCGTCTCTCGTTGGCGCCAGAGAAGACGGAAATGACGCTCATCTCCACCCTGAAGCGTCATCCGGTCGTGAGCATCAACATCGGAGGTGTGGTCGTGCAATCCCAGCGCTCCATCCGTTATCTTGGAGTTTGGTTGCACGACCACCTGTCATGGTTGCCGCACGTTCAGCAGGCTGCAGCGAAGGCCATGAAGGTCGCGGAAGCCGTCACGCGCCTCATGCCGAACCACAGTGGACCGAAGTCGTCGCGTGCCCGACTGCTGGCGGCCGTAGCGGACTCCATCCTGCGCTACGGGGCCCCAGTATGGTCGGAGGGGCTGCAGCTGCGCCAATGCCGTAGATTGGTGCAGCGCGTGCAGAGGACAACGGCCATTCGTGTTTGTCGGGCTTTCCGGACGGTGAGGGGTGAGACGGCCGTGCTGCTGGCCGGTCTCATTCCAATATGCCTGCAGATAAAGGAGGACAGCAGGGTCCATCAACGGCTGAACGATCCAGCCAACGAGATCCCCAGGTCTGGCGTTCGTGAGCTGGAGCGTGACCAGACGTATGAGCAGTGGCAGCAGCGGTGGGACGCGGATGCTGCCAGCGGAGACGCCAGTCGGTACACTCGGTGGACGCATCGAGTGCTACCCGACGTGAGGGCATGGCAGTCACGGAAGCATGGAGACGTGACGTTCCAGTTGGCGCAGGTATTGTCTGGCCACGGATTTTTCCGTGACTACCTGTGCCGGATGGGCTTCACGTCGTCCCCGGACTGCCCCAGATGTCCTGGCGTTGCCGAGACGGCGGAACACGTCGTATTTTCCTGTCCGCGTTTTGCTGCTGAACGGGAGGTGCTGTTCGAGGCGGGGAGATCGAACCAGATCACCCCCGAGGGCTTCGAGGCAGCCTTGCTTGAGAGCCCGGAGAGGTGGAGCGGCATTTGCGAGTTCGTCGCACGGATAACCGACGAGCTGCAAGATGGCTGGAATGCGGAAAGGGAGGAGTTAGCCGCGCAGGACCAGCTGTCTGCTGCACGCCTCCCCGACAACTCGGTGGCTGTCGCTCGCAACCAGCGCCGGAATGTTGCGAGGAATGCGGCTCGAGCAAGAGCAAGGGAGTTGCAGCGAGGTGGGCGGCCCCCATCACCACCTCCGTCGCCTACTACAGCTGCGCGTCGTGCGGCCATTCGCGAACGAGTCGC
>NW_026045150.1:35000-52500 GCF_943734845.2 Anopheles funestus
ACCATTCGCTAAGATAGTTTTGAAGTCACTTTGAAGGCCCAGGAACAACTCTCTTAGCACATCGGTTAACCTGACGCCGCAGTCAACTCATGTGCTTGGATCGGATCGAGCTATTGAGTATTGGGCCTGCATACTCGCTCATCCGTATCCTTTGCGTACCGCCCCATGGCCCTTGTATGTCTGCACCACAGTTCCTGTTCGTTCCGTGCCTATGGCCGGATACGTATTGCACATCGGTATACCTGTCGCTACTCAGGCAACTCGTGTGCGTGGATTGGATCGAGAACATGGTGTGTGCCCCATGTTATAATTGATAGTCCATATCCACTTTATAGGTTAAAGTCATAAGTTGTGATTGCACAACCATTCTTCATAAGAGTTTAATCACTCTTCAACTAACTTTCGTTCTGGTGTCTTGGTATCAAATCGCGTAAGACACAAGATTCTACTGGCCAAATAGAATCTAGCACATTGGTTAACCTGGCGCCGCAGTCAACTCATGTGCTTGGATCGGATCGAGCTATTGAGTATTGGGCCTGCATACTCGCTCATCCGTATCCTTTGTGTACCGCCCCATGGCCCCGTCCTTAGAGTTAATGACTAATAGGCTTAACTCTTGTTTGTCTGCACCACAGTTCCCGTTCGTTCCGTGCCGTAGCCGGATACGTATTGCACACTAGTAGACACCGTAATCTGACGTATCTAACACACCACTATTGTAACTCGTCGTCGAAGGACCTTTCAAGTGCCTGATGGCCAGGGGAGCTCTTACACGGCACGGATACACAGTGATGCTCGCCCATCACAGTGTACAACGATCGAGTTTGCTTAAGTGTCTGGGTACCTACACACCAGACACAATGCAATGGCCACGGATCCACACAAGGCACATCACATGCAGAAAGCTTCACCAGATTATGACACATACCACACTCTTGTAACTCGTCGTCGAAGGGGCGTTCAAAGTGCCTTACGGCTAGGGGAGATCTAGCACGGCACGGAGACACAGTGATGGTTGCCCATCAAAGTGTACAACGATCGAGTTTGCTTTCCGCGCAAGCGTTCTAAGTGTCTGGGTACCTACACACCAGACACAATGCAATGGCCACGGATCCACACAAGGCACATCACATGCAGAAAGCTTCACCAGATTCTGACACATACCACACACATGCAACTCGTCGTCGAAGGGGCGTTCAAGTGCCTTACGGCTAGGGGAGATCTAGCTCGGCACGGGGACACAGTGATGGTCACCCATCAAAGTGTACAACGAACGAGTTGGCTTTCAACAAATTCTGACACATAGCAAGCGAGCGACCGAGCTACACCGAAGGCAGCCCATGGTTGGTCACTCGCGGACGATCATCAGTAATGATCCTTCCGCAGGTTCACCTACGGAAACCTTGTTACGACTTTTACTTCCTCTAAATCATCAAGTTCGGTCAACTTCAGCCATGCCAGCTGCAGCTCACGAAGGAACCGCGGAAGGTAAGCCTCCAGAAACCTCACTAAATAATCCATCGGTAGTAGCGACGGGCGGTGTGTACAAAGGGCAGGGACGTAATCAGCACTAGCTAATGACTAGTGCTTACTAGAAATTCCAGGTTCATGGGGACCGTTGCAGTCCCCAATCCCGACTAGATGGGCATTTTAGTGATTTCCCGTTCCTCTCGGAATGGGGGCGCCTATTGGCGAGAACACGCTGCGACCCACATTGTAGCACGCGTGCAGCCCAGAACATCTAAGGGCATCACGGACCTGTTATCGCTCATTCTCAGCTTGCTAAACACAAGTTGTCCCGCTAAGCAGGGCAAACGTAGCCGACGACCGCCCGTGAAGGCGCCGCCCGGCTGTAACGTCAGGTGCGCCCGGAGGCGCACTGCTGACAGCGTTCTAGTTAGCATGTTTGAGTCACGTTCGTTATCGGAATTAACCAGACAAATCATTCCACGAACTAAGAACGGCCATGCACCACTACCCTTAAATTTGAGAAAGAGCTATCAATCTGTCTTACCTCGATAAGTTTGGACCTGGTAAATTTTCCCGTGTTGAGTCAAATTAAGCCGCAAGCTCCACTTCTTGTGGTGCCCTTCCGTCAATTCCTTTAAGTTTCAACTTTGCAACCATACTTCCCCCGGAACCCGATTTTGGTTTCCCGGAAGCGACTGAGAGCACCGAATAGGGGTAGCGTCTCCCAATTGCTAATTGGCATCGTTTACGGTTAGAACTAGGGCGGTATCTAATCGCCTTCGATCCTCTAACTTTCGTTCTTGATTAAAGAAAGCATCCATGGCAAACGCTTTCGCTTCAGTTGGTCCTACGACGGTCTACGAATTTCACCTCTCGCGCCGTAATACCAATGCCCCCAACTACTTCTGTTAATCATTACCTCTAGGTTTCTGACAAACCAACGAAATCGTATAAACCGAGGTCATATTCCATTATTCCATGCAAGATTATTCTCGGCCAACGCCAACCCCACGGGGGGGCCGGACGCTTTGTCTTAGCCTGCTTTGAGCACTCTAATTTGTTCAAGGTAAATGTGAGTATCTTGAGCACCATGAGGAGCCCGTGCCGGAGTTAACCGGTAGCACGGTACTCGTTCACAGAGTAACGCCCAAGTACACCATTGTGAGTCGCAGCCGTGAGCGCGCGCACGAACGGCCCCGGCGTGTAACCGGGCGCCCGTGGCGGTCACGTGTCTGGACGGGCAATCAACTTCGAACGTTTTAACCGCAACAACTTTAATATACGCTAGTGGAGCTGGAATTACCGCGGCTGCTGGCACCAGACTTGCCCTCCACTTGATCCTTGTTGAAGGATTTATACTCAACTCATTCCAATTATGGACCATCGTTAGAGAGGTCCATATTGTTATTTCTCGTCACTACCTCCCCGTACTGGGATTGGGTAATTTACGCGCCTGCTGCCTTCCTTGGATGTGGTAGCCATTTCTCAGGCTCCCTCTCCGGAATCGAACCCTGATTCCCCGTTACCCGTCGCAACCATGGTAGTCCTCTACACTACCATCAATAGTTGATAGGGCAGACATTTGAAAGATCTGTCGTCAGTCGACAAGCGACCATACGATCTGCGTCCTTATCCAGACTTCAACTCAAGCCGCCCGGAGGCGATTGGTTTAACTAATAAGTGCACCAGTTCAGCTACCCGCGAGGGCAACAGTCCCGGCATGTTGCATGTATTAGCTCTGGATTTTCCACAGTTATCCAAGTAACTAGTGGTAGGATGATCTTGTGAATTATAGCTGTTATACTGAGCCTTATGCGGTTTCACATTCATTTATGTTTGTACTTAGACATGCATGGCTTAACCTTTGAGACAAGCGTATATTACTGGTAGGATCAACCAGAATTCGTTCCACTACAGACACACACTCGCTTAGTGGGAAATAAATTTCCACACAACTCTCTCTCTCTAGAACCATATGGAATGGCTCTTTGGTGTTGGGTAAGGCACCAATTTGTTGGGGTGTAACGGTCACCACCAACTTTAAGTTTGTTAGGGCACAACGGAAACCACTAACTAAACTTTAGGAAACTAAATTTCCTCACACATTATCTCTCACCATATTAGCACTAGGTGCTATCCACGATTGTACAACGTTTCAACTCTTGAATCGACCGTAGGGCCGCGGAATTGCTTCCGGGCCCCTATTCTCGCTATTAATTGTTCATCTCTTTCAATACATCGAGTTCGTTCCATTGGGTAGTTCGCATGGCGAACGTTTTGATGCAGCCCCCTGGGGGACCACGGCACTTTACACCGGGTATGGTGTATGCGCAACCTACAGATAACAATAAACCCCTTATGCGTGTGTAAACCGATGTTGGGCTGCTCAACATCTTTCATGGTTACATCACTTGCACCAGAACCCACGGTGCCGATTTGGTAATATGTTGTACATTTACTCTCAAGATGTACGCTTCGGCCCCTTATTCAGGGGCTCAAGCTATTACCAGCAAGAACAATCCTCATCCAGACTTGAACTCGAAACACCTGGAGGCGAACGGTTTAACTAATAAGTGCACCAGTCTTGAATCCATGCGTCGGTGGAAACAATGCCGGCGTGTTGCATGTATTAGCTCTGAACTTAGCGAGTGATTGCCTTGCAGCTGTCATACTGAGCGTAGAGCGTGATTATCGCTCACTTGAACCATGTTGAATGGCTCTTTGGTGTAGGGTAAGGCACCAATTTGTTGGGGCGTAACGGTCACCACCAACTTAAGACTTGCTTATAGGTATTTCAACGTTTTCAACTCTTAAATCGACCGTGTTTCATTATCATCTCTTCTTCTTATTAAATGCATAGAGTTCGTTCCATTGGGTAGTTCGCGTGGCGAACGGTTTGATGCAGCCCCCCGGGGGGGACCACGGCACTTTACACCGGGCATGGTGTATGCGCAACCTACAGATCACCAATATATTTGTGATCGATAATGCACACTTCTTACACGACTGACCAGTCGACAGCGCTGCCTTCCTATTATGCGTGTGTAAACCGATGTTGGGCTGCTCAACATCTTTCACGGTTACATCACTTGCACCCGAACCCATGGTGCCGATTTGGTAATATGTTGTACATGGTCTCAAGATGTACGCTTCGACCCCTTATTCAGGGGCTCAAGCTATTACCAGCAAGATCAATCCTCATCCAGACTTGAACTCGAAACACCCGGAGGCGAACGGTTTAACTAATAAGTGCACCAGTCTTGAATCCATGCGTCGGTGGAAACAATGCCGGCATGTTGCATGTATTAGCTCTGAACATAGCGAGTGATTGCCTTGTAGCTGTCGAACTGAGCGTAGAATGTGATTATCGCTCACTTGAAAGGGTCAAGCCCTTTCGAGTCGTCCGGTTTTTACGCCAGACGACTCGGTTCACCATCTTTCGGGAAGGGACCGTCTCGGTCGCAAGCTGCTCCGGTCCCTAAACAACCTGCGACAAATGATAGGAAATGCCGACATCAACACGTGTTCAGTTTGGTTTATCGCTCATAGGTCTTTTTGACCATCGATCCCTGATTATAACTCTCAATTAAACAGTCAGGAGAGTAAGGCATGCCCATCGATATCTCATCGACAGGCGATACCGCAAGAACGGCCAACGACACATCAGGTGATCGATTATTGCTACGACTTTTGCTTAATCGTTTCCACTCCTTAGAGAAAGAAACCCCCGGGGACCGTCTCGGTCGCAAGCTGCTCCGGTCCCTAAACAACCTGCGACAAATGATAGGAAATGCCGACATCAATACGTGTTCAGTTTGGTTTATCGCTCATTGGTCTGTTTGACCATCGATCCCTGATTAAACTCTCAGTAATCCAGTCGGGAGAGTAAGGCATGCCCATCGATATCTCATCGACAGGCGATACCGCTTGAACGGCCAACGACACATCAGAGGATCGTATCTTGCTACAACTTTTGCTTAATCGTTTCTTCTCCTTGGAGAAAGAAACCCCCGGGGACCGTCTCGGCCGCAAGCTGCTCCGGTCCCTAAACAACCTGCGGCATCAAATGATAGGAAAAGCCGACATCAATACGTGTTCAGTTTGGTTTATCGCTCATTGGTCTGTTTGACCATCGATCCCTGATTAATACTCTCAATTAGAAGGTCGGTAGAGTAAGGCATGCCCATCGATATCTCATCGACAGGCGATACCGCATGAACGGCCAACGACACATCAGAGGATCGTATCTTGCTACAACTCTTGCTTAATAGTTTCCACTCCTTGGAGAAAGAAACCCCCGGGGACCGTCTCGGCCGCAAGTTGCTCCGGTCCCTAAACAACCTGCGGCATCAAATGATAGGAAAAGCCGACATCAATACGTGTTCAGTTTGGTTTATCGCTCATTGGTCTGTTTGACCATCGATCCTAGAATTCAACTTTCGAGTAAGGCATGCCCGTCGATATCTCATCGATAGGCGATACCGGTAGAACGGCCAACGACACAAATGTAGGATCGCATTTACTCTTCCTTGGATGGATAACCAATACCCTAGGACCTTTTCATCGCGAGCTGCTCCGGTCCTCAAACAACTCGCGAACCACCGATAGGATGATATTAGGAATGGCCGACTTTCATCCTTTAACTCTCAGTTCTGCTTACCAAAACATAGGTACTTGGACCTTAAAGACCACTATATGTTCCCCGATCGGGGGCAATCGGAACGTCTATCCATCATCAACATCGTTTCACTCATTCCGAACCACCAAATTGGACAGACAGTACCATATTCACCAACCGATTGCTTCAACTTCGCAAACTGTATGGTAAGTTCTACTAATTTCACATCTTACCATCGACTAATAGTGCATAAATCCACTTGGAAATCACTTTTCCTTGGTCCTCGGACCTTCTACGACAACGTCCAACAAATATCCGAAGTCGTTTCCCAACTTAGACCAAGCATTTCGTATCTTTACTTCTAATCGATTTTTTCTCTCATAATTGACGATCAAAATCTAAAAACCACATTTTGAGCCAGAAGCAGTCGTCCGATCGTCCTGGGGGTAGTCTCAATCGATTTAGAAGGGCCCAATTCATAAAGATACGTACTCAGTCAAATTCATGCTTCTGGCTCACCTACCCCCTATATAGAAAACGAAAGCGTACAGGCGTGGAAAACGTGCCATTTTTCTCCATCACGGACTTTTTTTTTCTCGTTGCACCGACTCTAGTAAAAAAGTGAAATTTTTTACTAGTTACCAACTTTTGCAAATTATCATCGGATATCACTTTTCATGGTCTATAGTAAGTTCTTATCACGTTTTAGTAGTTTTTGAAAAAAAAATTTTTTTGAACTTTTCAAAATTTTTCAAAACAAAGTTTTTGTAGGCGGTTTTGTGTATGGAGGGTTACTAGTCTCGGGGTCACTGTTTGACCAAAAAACCACTATATATCATTCGAAAGGTAATTTCAAGGGCTACAAAAAATTGTTCTACGACACCCCCTTCCGACGTCTAGTATTCGAGTTATTGGCCAAAAACCATTACTTGAGCGATTTTTCGTTCAGGGTACCCGACTCTAGTAAAAAAGTGAAATTTTTCTCGATTGACCAAGTGTTGCAAATGACCATCGGATTTCACTTTTTATGGTCTATAGTGAGTTCTGATCACGATTTGGTACTTTTTGAAAAAATTTTTTTGACGCACTTTTCAAAATTTTGCAAAACCAAAACTTTTTAGGCGGTTTTGTGTATGGAGGGTTACTAGTCTCGGGGTCACTTTTTGACCAAAAAACCACTATATATCATTCGAAAGGTAATTTCAAGGGCTACAAAAAATTGTTCTACGGCACCCCCCTCCGACGTCTAGTATTCGAGTTATTGGCCAAAAACCGCAACTATAGCGGTTTTTCGTACAGGGTACCCGACTCTAGTAAAATGATGCGATTTTTACTAGTCTAGGAACTTTTTGGTCAAAAAATCAAGTATATGTCATTCGATAGATAATTTCAAGGGCTACAAAAAATTGTTCTACGGCACCCCCCTCCGACGTCTAGTATTCGAGTTATTGGCCAAAAACCGCAACTATAGCGGTTTTTCGTACAGGGTACCCGACTCTAGTAAAATGATGCGATTTTTACTAGTCTAGGAACTTTTTGGTCAAAAAATCAAGTATATGTCATTCGATAGATAATTTCAAGGGCTACCAAAAATTGTTCTACGGCACCCCCCTCCGACGCCTAGTATTCGAGTTATTAGCCAAAAACCGCAACTATAGCGGTTTTTCGTCCAGGGTACCCGACTCTAGTAAAATGATGCGATTTTTACTAGTCTAGGGAACTTTTTGGCCAAAAATCAAGTATATGTCATTCGATAGATAATTTCAAGGGCTACCAAAAATTGTTCCACGACACCCCCCTGCGACGTCTAGTATTCGAGTTATTAGCCAAAAACCGCAATTATAGCGGTTTTTCGTCCAGGGTACCCGACTCTAGTAAAATGATGCGATTTTTACTAGTCTAGGGAACTTTTTGGCCAAAAATCAAGTATATGTCATTCGATAGATAATTTCAAGGGCTACCAAAAATTGTTCCACGACACCCCCCTGCGACGTCTAGTATTCGAGTTATTAGCCAAAAACCGCAATTATAGCGGTTTTTCGTCCAGGGTACCCGACTCTAGTAAAATGATGCGATTTTTACTAGTCTAGGGAACTTTTTGGCCAAAAATCAAGTATATGTCATTCGATAGATAATTTCAAGGGCTACAAAAAATTGTTCTACGGCACCCCCCTCCGACGTCTAGTATTCGAGTTATTGGCCAAAAACCGCAACTATAGCGGTTTTTCGTACAGGGTACCCGACTCTAGTAAAATGATGCGATTTTTACTAGTCTAGGAACTTTTTGGTCAAAAAATCAAGTATATGTCATTCGATAGATAATTTCAAGGGCTACCAAAAATTGTTCTACGGCACCCCCCTCCGACGCCTAGTATTCGAGTTATTAGCCAAAAACCGCAACTATAGCGGTTTTTCGTCCAGGGTACCCGACTCTAGTAAAATGATGCGATTTTTACTAGTCTAGGGAACTTTTTGGCCAAAAATCAAGTATATGTCATTCGATAGATAATTTCAAGGGCTACCAAAAATTGTTCCACGACACCCCCCTGCGACGTCTAGTATTCGAGTTATTAGCCAAAAACCGCAATTATAGCGGTTTTTCGTCCAGGGTACCCGACTCTAGTAAAATGATGCGATTTTTACTAGTCTAGGGAACTTTTTGGCCAAAAATCAAGTATATGTCATTCGATAGATAATTTCAAGGGCTACCAAAAATTGTTCCACGACACCCCCCTGCGACGTCTAGTATTCGAGTTATTAGCCAAAAACCGCTATAATTGCGGTTTTTCGTCCAGGGTACCCGACTCTAGTAAAATGATGCGATTTTTACTAGTCTAGGGAACTTTTTGGCCAAAAATCAAGTATATGTCATTCGATAGATAATTTCAAGGGCTACCAAAAATTGTTCCATGACACCCCCCTGCGACGTCTAGTATTCGAGTTATGGGCCAAAAACCATTCATACTTGAGCATTTTGCTCATTTTGCCTGTACGGGTACCGGGGACTAGTAAAATCAGGCCAATTTTACTAGAGTAGGGGTCCTTTTTGGTCAAAAAAACAACTTTTGCTCGTTCGATAGGGAATCGATAGGGCAACAAAAAATCGTTCTACGACCCCCCCTTCCGATGTCTAGTATTCGAGTTATGGGCCAAAAACAGTTTATAGCTAATTTTTCACTCGATTTTTCACCAAGTATCGCACATTACTCCGGTTCTATGCATTAGATCGTCAATCTTTAAGATTTTATGGGTAGTTCCAACTGTTTGCTACATTTCATCCATACATCACGAACCGATTCAATGTCTGTGGTAGAAGTTATTAGAGGAATAAAAAAATTTACCCTTGGCTTTGGACCGTACAAGTTTACCCATTTGTGGCCCGTATTTGCCCCATAGCTCCGCCGGTATCCAAGATATCGCCACACTTTCTTCTGGCCATGGGTAGATGGCACTTGTGGCTAGATTTCTTCCATGCACCACTAATCGCTACCATGTCTGTGGCCGGAGCTATTCACGAAAGCGCCTCGCGCACTTGGTCGGATTTTTGGTCCAACTTCACCATTTTTGGCCCATATTTGCCCCATAGCTCCGCCGGTATCCAAGATAGCGCCACACTTTCTTCTGGCCATGGGTAGATGGCACTTGTGGCTAGATTTCTTCCATGCACCACTAATCGCTACCATGTCTGTGGCCGGAGCTATTCGACGAACAACCATCGCATTTACCTAGGTACTTTTTCGGATTTTTGGTCCAACTTGCACCATTTTTGGCCCATATTTGCCCCATAGCTCCGCCGGTATCCAAGATATGGCCACACTTTCTTCTGGCCATGGGTAGATGGCACTTGTGGCTAGATTTCTTCCATGCACCACTAATCGCTACCATGTCTGTGGCCGGAGCTATTCACGAAAGCGCCTCGCGCACTTGGTCGGATTTTTGGTCCAACTTGCACCATTTTTGGCCCATATTTGCCCCATAGCTCCGCCGGTATCCAAGATATGGCCACACTTTCTTCTGGCCATGGGTAGATGGCACTTGTGGCTAGATTTCTTCCATGCACCACTAATCGCTACCATGTCTGTGGCCGGAGCTATTCGACGAACAACCATCGCATTTACCTAGGTACTTTTTCGGATTTTTGGTCCAACTTGCACCATTTTTGGCCCATATTTGCCCCATAGCTCCGCCGGTATCCAAGATATGGCCACACTTTCTTCTGGCCATGGGTAGATGGCACTTGTGGCTAGATTTCTTCCATGCACCACTAATCGCTACCATGTCTGTGGCCGGAGCTATTCACGAAAGCGCCTCGCGCACTTGGTCGGATTTTTGGTCCACCTGGCACCATTGTTGGCCCGTATTTGCCCCATAGCTCCGCCGGTATCCAAGATATGGCCACACTTTCTTCTGGCCATGGGTAGATGGCACTTGTGGCTAGATTTCTTCCATGCACCACTAATCGCTACCATGTCTGTGGCCGGAGCTATTCACGAAAGCGCCTCGCGCACTTGGTCGGATTTTTGGTCCACCTGGCACCATTGTTGGCCCGTATTTGCCCCATAGCTCCGCCGGTATCCAAGATATGGCCACACTTTGTTCTGGCCATGGGTAGATGGCACTTGTGGCTAGATTTCTTCCATGCACCACTAATCGCTACCATGTCTCTGGCCGGAGCTATTCGACGAACAACCATCGCATTTACCTAGGTACTTTTTCGGATTTTTGGTCCAACTTGCACCATTTTTGGCCCGTATTTGCCCCATAGCTCCGCCGGTATCCAAGATAGCGCCACACTTTCTTCTGGCCATGGGTAGATGGCACTTGTGGCTAGATTTCTTCCATGCACCACTAATCGCTACCATGTCTGTGGCCGGAGCTATTCACGAAAGCGCCTAGCGCACTTGGTCGGATTTTTGGTCCAACTTCACCATTTTTGGCCCATATTTGCCCCATAGCTCCGCCGGTATCCAAGATATGGCCACACTTTCTTCTGGCCATGGGTAGATGGCACTTGTGGCTAGATTTCTTCCATGCACCACTAATCGCTACCATGTCTGTGGCCGGAGCTATTCGACGAACAACCATCGCATTTACCTAGGTACTTTTTCGGATTTTTGGTCCAACTTGCACCATTTTTGGCCCGTATTTGCCCCATAGCTCCGCCGGTATCCAAGATAGCGCCACACTTTCTTCTGGCCATGGGTAGATGGCACTTGTGGCTAGATTTCTTCCATGCACCACTAATCGCTACCATGTCTGTGGCCGGAGCTATTCACGAAAGCGTCTCGCGCACTTGGTCGGATTTTTGGTCCAACTTCACCATTTTTGGCCCATATTTGCCCCATAGCTCCGCCGGTATCCAAGATATGGCCACACTTTGTTCTGGCCATGGGTAGATGGCACTTGTGGCTAGATTTCTTCCATGCACCACTAATCGCTACCATGTCTCTGGCCGGAGCTATTCGACGAACAACCATCGCATTTACCTAGGTACTTTTTCGGATTTTTGGTCCAACTTGCACCATTTTTGGCCCATATTTGCCCCATAGCTCCGCCGGTATCCAAGATATGGCCACACTTTCTTCTGGCCATGGGTAGATGGCACTTGTGGCTAGATTTCTTCCATGCACCACTAATCGCTACCATGTCTGTGGCCGGAGCTATTCACGAAAGCGCCTCGCGCACTTGGTCGGATTTTTGGTCCACCTGGCACCATTGTTGGCCCGTATTTGCCCCATAGCTCCGCCGGTATCCAAGATATGGCCACACTTTCTTCTGGCCATGGGTAGATGGCACTTGTGGCTAGATTTCTTCCATGCACTACTAATCGCTACCATGTCTCTGGCCGGAGCTATTCACGAAAGCGCCTCGCGCACTTGGTCGGATTTTTGGTCCAACTTGCACCATTTTTGGCCCATATTTGCCCCATAGCTCCGCCGGTATCCAAGATATGGCCACACTTTCTTCTGGCCATGGGTAGATGGCACTTGTGGCTAGATTTCTTCCATGCACCACTAATCGCTACCATGTCTGTGGCCGGAGCTATTCACGAAAGCGCCTCGCGCACTTGGTCGGATTTTTGGTCCAACTTGCACCATTTTTGGCCCATATTTGCCCCATAGCTCCGCCGGTATCCAAGATATGGCCACACTTTCTTCTGGCCATGGGTAGATGGCACTTGTGGCTAGATTTCTTCCATGCACCACTAATCGCTACCATGTCTGTGGCCGGAGCTATTCGACGAACAACCATCGCATTTACCTAGGTACTTTTTCGGATTTTTGGTCCAACTTGCACCATTTTTGGCCCATATTTGCCCCATAGCTCCGCCGGTATCCAAGATATGGCCACACTTTCTTCTGGCCATGGGTAGATGGCACTTGTGGCTAGATTTCTTCCATGCACCACTAATCGCTACCATGTCTGTGGCCGGAGCTATTCACGAAAGCGCCTCGCGCACTTGGTCGGATTTTTGGTCCACCTGGCACCATTGTTGGCCCGTATTTGCCCCATAGCTCCGCCGGTATCCAAGATATGGCCACACTTTCTTCTGGCCATGGGTAGATGGCACTTGTGGCTAGATTTCTTCCATGCACTACTAATCGCTACCATGTCTCTGGCCGGAGCTATTCACGAAAGCGCCTCGCGCACTTGGTCGGATTTTTGGTCCAACTTGCACCATTTTTGGCCCATATTTGCCCCATAGCTCCGCCGGTATCCAAGATATGGCCACACTTTCTTCTGGCCATGGGTAGATGGCACTTGTGGCTAGATTTCTTCCATGCACCACTAATCGCTACCATGTCTGTGGCCGGAGCTATTCACGAAAGCGCCTCGCGCACTTGGTCGGATTTTTGGTCCACCTGGCACCATTGTTGGCCCGTATTTGCCCCATAGCTCCGCCGGTATCCAAGATATGGCCACACTTTGTTCTGGCCATGGGTAGATGGCACTTGTGGCTAGATTTCTTCCATGCACCACTAATCGCTACCATGTCTCTGGCCGGAGCTATTCGACGAACAACCATCGCATTTACCTAGGTACTTTTTCGGATTTTTGGTCCAACTTGTACCATTTTTGGCCCATATTTGCCCCATAGCTCCGCCGGTATCCAAGATATGGCCACACTTTCTTCTGGCCATGGGTAGATGGCACTTGTGGCTAGATTTCTTCCATGCACCACTAATCGCTACCATGTCTGTGGCCGGAGCTATTCACGAAAGCGCCTAGCGCACTTGGTCGGATGTTTGGTCCAACTTCACCATTTTTGGCCCATATTTGCCCCATAGCTCCGCCGGTATCCAAGATATGGCCACACTTTCTTCTGGCCATGGGTAGATGGCACTTGTGGCTAGATTTCTTCCATGCACCACTAATCGCTACCATGTCTGTGGCCGGAGCTATTCGACGAACAACCATCGCATTTACCTAGGTACTTTTTCGGATTTTTGGTCCAACTTGCACCATTTTTGGCCCGTATTTGCCCCATAGCTCCGCCGGTATCCAAGATAGCGCCACACTTTCTTCTGGCCATGGGTAGATGGCACTTGTGGCTAGATTTCTTCCATGCACCACTAATCGCTACCATGTCTGTGGCCGGAGCTATTCACGAAAGCGCCTAGCGCACTTGGTCGGATTTTTGGTCCAACTTCACCATTTTTGGCCCATATTTGCCCCATAGCTCCGCCGGTATCCAAGATATGGCCACACTTTCTTCTGGCCATGGGTAGATGGCACTTGTGGCTAGATTTCTTCCATGCACCACTAATCGCTACCATGTCTGTGGCCGGAGCTATTCGACGAACAACCATCGCATTTACCTAGGTACTTTTTCGGATTTTTGGTCCAACTTGCACCATTTTTGGCCCGTATTTGCCCCATAGCTCCGCCGGTATCCAAGATAGCGCCACACTTTCTTCTGGCCATGGGTAGATGGCACTTGTGGCTAGATTTCTTCCATGCACCACTAATCGCTACCATGTCTGTGGCCGGAGCTATTCACGAAAGCGTCTCGCGCACTTGGTCGGATTTTTGGTCCAACTTCACCATTTTTGGCCCATATTTGCCCCATAGCTCCGCCGGTATCCAAGATATGGCCACACTTTCTTCTGGCCATGGGTAGATGGCACTTGTGGCTAGATTTCTTCCATGCACCACTAATCGCTACCATGTCTGTGGCCGGAGCTATTCGACGAACAACCATCGCATTTACCTAGGTACTTTTTCGGATTTTTGGTCCAACTTGCACCATTTTTGGCCCATATTTGCCCCATAGCTCCGCCGGTATCCAAGATATGGCCACACTTTCTTCTGGCCATGGGTAGATGGCACTTGTGGCTAGATTTCTTCCATGCACCACTAATCGCTACCATGTCTCTGGCCGGAGCTATTCGACGAACAACCATCGCATTCACCTTCTCGTTGCACTTCTTGGTCATTTTCCGTCCATCGGACATGCGGTTTTGGGTGTCGATACTTGACACCGCGCGCTACAATATGTTCCTCCACGACCATGTGGTCCGATGCTTCCAACAGGAGCTATTCGAGGAGTACCGATTTTTCACCATTAAAAATGCTCAATTTTGCACCAACTTTTGCCTATAACTCAGGCTGTATCGATCGGATCTTCAATCTTGAAAAAGTTTTGGATAGGTGGCACCAAATGCTACATTTCGTTCTTCCACGTCAACTTTGTCCGATGTCTAGCAAAAAAGTTATTCGCGAACCAAGTCCAGAACCCATGCAATGGCTGCCCTCATTGCATACATCACGGCGGTTAACTCTCGTTACTCTATACCGTGGACTTGGTACTTTTTCAGGCATTCGTTGCTACTTCTCGGTTCATGATATTCGTTTACGGTCTTCACTAGGGCATTTGGTGCTCCTTATCGGTTCATGATATTCGTTTACGGTCTTCACTAGGGCATTTGGTGCTCCTTATCGGTTCATGATATTCGTTTACGGTCTTCACTAGGGCATTTGGTGCTCCTTATCGGTTCATGATATTCGTTTACGGTCTTCACTAGGGCATTTGGTGCTCCTTATCGGTTCATGATATTCGTTTACGGTCTTCACTAGGGCATCTGGTAATGGGCTTCCCACTTTCTACTGATCGATCCATACTCACTTGCGTGCACCTAGCCTAGGAAGGTTTCCTATGGCTTCCCATCTTTCTACTGATCGATCCATACTCACTTGCGTGCACCTAGCCTAGGAAGGTTTCCTATGGCTTCCCATCTTTCTACTGATCGATCCATACTCACTTGCGTGCACCTAGCCTAGGAAGGTTTCCTATGGCTTCCCATCTTTCTACTGATCGATCCATACTCACTTGCGTGCACCTAGCCTAGGAAGGTTTCCTATGGCTTCCCATCTTTCTACTGATCGATCCATACTCACTTGCGTGCACCTAGCCTAGGAAGGTTTCCTATGGCTTCCCATCTTTCTACTGATCGATCCATACTCACTTGCGTGCACCTAGCCTAGGAAGGTTTCCTATGGCTTCCCATCTTTCTACTGATCGATCCATACTCACTTGCGTGCACCTAGCCTAGGAAGGTTTCCTATGGCTTCCCATCTTTCTACTGATCGATCCATACTCACTTGCGTGCACCTAGCCTAGGAAGGTTTCCTATGGCTTCCCATCTTTCTACTGATCGATCCATACTCACTTGCGTGCACCTAGCCTAGGAAGGTTTCCTATGGCTTCCCATCTTTCTACTGATCGATCCATACTCACTTGCGTGCACCTAGCCTAGGAAGGTTTCCTATGGCTTCCCATCTTTCTACTGATCGATCCATACTCACTTGCGTGCACCTAGCCTAGGAAGGTTTCCTTGGGCTTCCCATCTTTCTACTGATCGATCCATACTCACTTGCGTGCACCTAGCCTAGGAAGGTTTCCTATGGCTTCCCATCTTTCTACTGATCGATCCATACTCACTTGCGTGCACCTAGCCTAGGAAGGTTTCCTATGGCTTCCCATCTTTCTACTGATCGATCCATACTCACTTGCGTGCACCTAGCCTAGGAAGGTTTCCTATGGCTTCCCATCTTTCTACTGATCGATCAATACTCCCTTGCGTGCACCTAGCCTAGGAAGGTTTCCTATGGCTTCCCATCTTTCTACTGATCGATCCATACTCACTTGCGTGCACCTAGCCTAGGAAGGTTTCCTATGGCTTCCCATCTTTCTACTGATCGATCCATACTCACTTGCGTGCACCTAGCCTAGGAAGGTTTCCTATGGCTTCCCATCTTTCTACTGATCGATCCATACTCACTTGCGTGCACCTAGCCTAGGAAGGTTTCCTTGGGCTTCCCATCTTTCTACTGATCGATCCATACTCACTTGCGTGCACCTAGCCTAGGAAGGTTTCCCTTTGGTACCGACTTCCATCTACGCACTCGATATAACCTAGGTACTTGGTACCGATGATGGTTAACACTCAAGCATTTCTTGCATCCTGCGTGCAAGGTACCAATTTTCACTTCTCAGGTGCGTTTATGAGCCCGCATTAATCCAATATCGCTCTGATGGCCTTTCTTATTATTTCATCCGATAGCCCTTGCCAAAAGCTACCAAAAGTTCCTCCACGGCCATGTGCTCCGACGCTTAGTTTAGGAAATATTCGAAAAAATTCAAAATAGGAAGCATTTTCTTATTGGAAAATCACCTTAAATCGATGGCCATTTTTTGGGCAAAAACTTTAACGTCTTCCCGACTTTGCGGGAATTGCGAATTTTAGGCACCCAGAGAAAATCTTTTACTTTAAGGGGGCGGCCGCGAAGTTGCCCAAAGTCTCGGACACAAAAATTCTCAAGTTCCCCACTCTAGTAAATCGCCCTATGAGTATCTCCTGGCCCGCGAGCTCTGCGAGCGGGCCAGCTTCGGCGATTTTTGCCTTTTCGCCTAGGCGGTTCTTCTACGAAATTGGTCCACAGCTTTTGCTCAGAAAGCTAGCATTTGTTGCAACAGTTAGGTACTTGGTACCACATTTTGGTATCCATTTGGGCATTTGTGGCAACTACTCGGTACTTTGGCCCACATTTCGCTCTACTCGGGCTTCTATGGTGGTACTTGTCGGTACTTCTGGCCAACTTAGGCCAATTGGGTGCAACTTGTGGGTACTCTGTGGGTACTTTAGGGCGTATTGTGTCTTTCGGGTGAACCTTCGCTATACTTCATGGGTACTGATGGCCAACTTAGGAACATTCAGTGCAACCTTTGGGCCTAAGGAAATTTGTCCAACTCTTTGGACTTAGAAAATTTTCTGGACTTAGAAAATTTTCTGGACTTGTAAAAATTTTCAAATGTTCAATTTGGCCCACATTTCGCTCTACTCGGGCCTCTATGGTGCTACTTGGCGGTACTTTTGGCCAACTTAGGCCAATTGGGTGCTCTTTGTGGGT
>NW_026045150.1:60000-85000 GCF_943734845.2 Anopheles funestus
GTGTACCGCCCCATGGCCCCGTCCTTAGAGTTAATGACTAATAGGCTTAACTCTTGTTTGTCTGCACCACAGTTCCCGTTCGTTCCGTGCCGTAGCCGGATACGTATTGCACACTAGTAGACACCGTAATCTGACGTATCTAACACACCACTATTGTAACTCGTCGTCGAAGGACCTTTCAAGTGCCTGATGGCCAGGGGAGCTCTTACACGGCACGGATACACAGTGATGCTCGCCCATCAAAGTGTACAACGATCGAGTTTGCTTAAGTGTCTGGGTACCTACACACCAGACACAATGCAATGGCCACGGATCCACACAAGGCACATCACATGCAGAAAGCTTCACCAGATTATGACACATACCACACTCTTGTAACTCGTCGTCGAAGGGGCGTTCAAAGTGCCTTACGGCTAGGGGAGATCTAGCACGGCACGGAGACACAGTGATGGTTGCCCATCAAAGTGTACAACGATCGAGTTTGCTTTCCGCGCAAGCGTTCTAAGTGTCTGGGTACCTACACACCAGACACAATGCAATGGCCACGGATCCACACAAGGCACATCACATGCAGAAAGCTTCACCAGATTCTGACACATACCACACACATGCAACTCGTCGTCGAAGGGGCGTTCAAGTGCCTTACGGCTAGGGGAGATCTAGCTCGGCACGGAGACACAGTGATGGTCACCCATCAAAGTGTACAACGAACGAGTTGGCTTTCAACAAATTCTGACACATAGCAAGCGAGCGACCGAGCTACACCGAAGGCAGCCCATGGTTGGTCACTCGCGGACGATCATCAGTAATGATCCTTCCGCAGGTTCACCTACGGAAACCTTGTTACGACTTTTACTTCCTCTAAATCATCAAGTTCGGTCAACTTCAGCCATGCCAGCTGCAGCTCACGAAGGAACCGCGGAAGGTAAGCCTCCAGAAACCTCACTAAATAATCCATCGGTAGTAGCGACGGGCGGTGTGTACAAAGGGCAGGGACGTAATCAGCACTAGCTAATGACTAGTGCTTACTAGAAATTCCAGGTTCATGGGGACCGTTGCAGTCCCCAATCCCGACTAGATGGGCATTTTAGTGATTTCCCGTTCCTCTCGGAATGGGGGCGCCTATTGGCGAGAACACGCTGCGACCCACATTGTAGCACGCGTGCAGCCCAGAACATCTAAGGGCATCACGGACCTGTTATCGCTCATTCTCAGCTTGCTAAACACAAGTTGTCCCGCTAAGCAGGGCAAACGTAGCCGACGACCGCCCGTGAAGGCGCCGCCCGGCTGTAACGTCAGGTGCGCCCGGAGGCGCACTGCTGACAGCGTTCTAGTTAGCATGTTTGAGTCACGTTCGTTATCGGAATTAACCAGACAAATCATTCCACGAACTAAGAACGGCCATGCACCACTACCCTTAAATTTGAGAAAGAGCTATCAATCTGTCTTACCTCGATAAGTTTGGACCTGGTAAATTTTCCCGTGTTGAGTCAAATTAAGCCGCAAGCTCCACTTCTTGTGGTGCCCTTCCGTCAATTCCTTTAAGTTTCAACTTTGCAACCATACTTCCCCCGGAACCCGATTTTGGTTTCCCGGAAGCGACTGAGAGCACCGAATAGGGGTAGCGTCTCCCAATTGCTAATTGGCATCGTTTACGGTTAGAACTAGGGCGGTATCTAATCGCCTTCGATCCTCTAACTTTCGTTCTTGATTAAAGAAAGCATCCATGGCAAACGCTTTCGCTTCAGTTGGTCCTACGACGGTCTACGAATTTCACCTCTCGCGCCGTAATACCAATGCCCCCAACTACTTCTGTTAATCATTACCTCTAGGTTTCTGACAAACCAACGAAATCGTATAAACCGAGGTCATATTCCATTATTCCATGCAAGATTATTCTCGGCCAACGCCAACCCCACGGGGGGGCCGGACGCTTTGTCTTAGCCTGCTTTGAGCACTCTAATTTGTTCAAGGTAAATGTGAGTATCTTGAGCACCATGAGGAGCCCGTGCCGGAGTTAACCGGTAGCACGGTACTCGTTCACAGAGTAACGCCCAAGTACACCATTGTGAGTCGCAGCCGTGAGCGCGCGCACGAACGGCCCCGGCGTGTAACCGGGCGCCCGTGGCGGTCACGTGTCTGGACGGGCAATCAACTTCGAACGTTTTAACCGCAACAACTTTAATATACGCTAGTGGAGCTGGAATTACCGCGGCTGCTGGCACCAGACTTGCCCTCCACTTGATCCTTGTTGAAGGATTTATACTCAACTCATTCCAATTATGGACCATCGTTAGAGAGGTCCATATTGTTATTTCTCGTCACTACCTCCCCGTACTGGGATTGGGTAATTTACGCGCCTGCTGCCTTCCTTGGATGTGGTAGCCATTTCTCAGGCTCCCTCTCCGGAATCGAACCCTGATTCCCCGTTACCCGTCGCAACCATGGTAGTCCTCTACACTACCATCAATAGTTGATAGGGCAGACATTTGAAAGATCTGTCGTCAGTCGACAAGCGACCATACGATCTGCGTCCTTATCCAGACTTCAACTCAAGCCGCCCGGAGGCGATTGGTTTAACTAATAAGTGCACCAGTTCAGCTACCCGCGAGGGCAACAGTCCCGGCATGTTGCATGTATTAGCTCTGGATTTTCCACAGTTATCCAAGTAACTAGTGGTAGGATGATCTTGTGAATTATAGCTGTTATACTGAGCCTTATGCGGTTTCACATTCATTTATGTTTGTACTTAGACATGCATGGCTTAACCTTTGAGACAAGCGTATATTACTGGTAGGATCAACCAGAATTCGTTCCACTACAGACACACACTCGCTTAGTGGGAAATAAATTTCCACACAACTCTCTCTCTCTAGAACCATATGGAATGGCTCTTTGGTGTTGGGTAAGGCACCAATTTGTTGGGGTGTAACGGTCACCACCAACTTTAAGTTTGTTAGGGCACAACGGAAACCACTAACTAAACTTTAGGAAACTAAATTTCCTCACACATTATCTCTCACCATATTAGCACTAGGTGCTATCCACGATTGTACAACGTTTCAACTCTTGAATCGACCGTAGGGCCGCGGAATTGCTTCCGGGCCCCTATTCTCGCTATTAATTGTTCATCTCTTTCAATACATCGAGTTCGTTCCATTGGGTAGTTCGCATGGCGAACGTTTTGATGCAGCCCCCTGGGGGACCACGGCACTTTACACCGGGTATGGTGTATGCGCAACCTACAGATAACAATAAACCCCTTATGCGTGTGTAAACCGATGTTGGGCTGCTCAACATCTTTCATGGTTACATCACTTGCACCAGAACCCACGGTGCCGATTTGGTAATATGTTGTACATTTACTCTCAAGATGTACGCTTCGGCCCCTTATTCAGGGGCTCAAGCTATTACCAGCAAGAACAATCCTCATCCAGACTTGAACTCGAAACACCTGGAGGCGAACGGTTTAACTAATAAGTGCACCAGTCTTGAATCCATGCGTCGGTGGAAACAATGCCGGCGTGTTGCATGTATTAGCTCTGAACTTAGCGAGTGATTGCCTTGCAGCTGTCATACTGAGCGTAGAGCGTGATTATCGCTCACTTGAACCATGTTGAATGGCTCTTTGGTGTAGGGTAAGGCACCAATTTGTTGGGGCGTAACGGTCACCACCAACTTAAGACTTGCTTATAGGTATTTCAACGTTTTCAACTCTTAAATCGACCGTGTTTCATTATCATCTCTTCTTCTTATTAAATGCATAGAGTTCGTTCCATTGGGTAGTTCGCGTGGCGAACGGTTTGATGCAGCCCCCCGGGGGGGACCACGGCACTTTACACCGGGCATGGTGTATGCGCAACCTACAGATCACCAATATATTTGTGATCGATAATGCACACTTCTTACACGACTGACCAGTCGACAGCGCTGCCTTCCTATTATGCGTGTGTAAACCGATGTTGGGCTGCTCAACATCTTTCACGGTTACATCACTTGCACCCGAACCCATGGTGCCGATTTGGTAATATGTTGTACATGGTCTCAAGATGTACGCTTCGACCCCTTATTCAGGGGCTCAAGCTATTACCAGCAAGATCAATCCTCATCCAGACTTGAACTCGAAACACCCGGAGGCGAACGGTTTAACTAATAAGTGCACCAGTCTTGAATCCATGCGTCGGTGGAAACAATGCCGGCATGTTGCATGTATTAGCTCTGAACATAGCGAGTGATTGCCTTGTAGCTGTCGAACTGAGCGTAGAATGTGATTATCGCTCACTTGAAAGGGTCAAGCCCTTTCGAGTCGTCCGGTTTTTACGCCAGACGACTCGGTTCACCATCTTTCGGGAAGGGACCGTCTCGGTCGCAAGCTGCTCCGGTCCCTAAACAACCTGCGACAAATGATAGGAAATGCCGACATCAACACGTGTTCAGTTTGGTTTATCGCTCATAGGTCTTTTTGACCATCGATCCCTGATTATAACTCTCAATTAAACAGTCAGGAGAGTAAGGCATGCCCATCGATATCTCATCGACAGGCGATACCGCAAGAACGGCCAACGACACATCAGGTGATCGATTATTGCTACGACTTTTGCTTAATCGTTTCCACTCCTTAGAGAAAGAAACCCCCGGGGACCGTCTCGGTCGCAAGCTGCTCCGGTCCCTAAACAACCTGCGACAAATGATAGGAAATGCCGACATCAATACGTGTTCAGTTTGGTTTATCGCTCATTGGTCTGTTTGACCATCGATCCCTGATTAAACTCTCAGTAATCCAGTCGGGAGAGTAAGGCATGCCCATCGATATCTCATCGACAGGCGATACCGCTTGAACGGCCAACGACACATCAGAGGATCGTATCTTGCTACAACTTTTGCTTAATCGTTTCTTCTCCTTGGAGAAAGAAACCCCCGGGGACCGTCTCGGCCGCAAGCTGCTCCGGTCCCTAAACAACCTGCGGCATCAAATGATAGGAAAAGCCGACATCAATACGTGTTCAGTTTGGTTTATCGCTCATTGGTCTGTTTGACCATCGATCCCTGATTAATACTCTCAATTAGAAGGTCGGTAGAGTAAGGCATGCCCATCGATATCTCATCGACAGGCGATACCGCATGAACGGCCAACGACACATCAGAGGATCGTATCTTGCTACAACTCTTGCTTAATAGTTTCCACTCCTTGGAGAAAGAAACCCCCGGGGACCGTCTCGGCCGCAAGTTGCTCCGGTCCCTAAACAACCTGCGGCATCAAATGATAGGAAAAGCCGACATCAATACGTGTTCAGTTTGGTTTATCGCTCATAGGTCTGTTTGACCATCGATCCTAGAATTCAACTTTCGAGTAAGGCATGCCCGTCGATATCTCATCGATAGGCGATACCGGTAGAACGGCCAACGACACAAATGTAGGATCGCATTTACTCTTCCTTGGATGGATAACCAATACCCTAGGACCTTTTCATCGCGAGCTGCTCCGGTCCTCAAACAACTCGCGAACCACCGATAGGATGATATTAGGAATGGCCGACTTTCATCCTTTAACTCTCAGTTCTGCTTACCAAAACATAGGTACTTGGACCTTAAAGACCACTATATGTTCCCCGATCGGGGGCAATCGGAACGTCTATCCATCATCAACATCGTTTCACTCATTCCGAACCACCAAATTGGACAGACAGTACCATATTCACCAACCGATTGCTTCAACTTCGCAAACTGTATGGTAAGTTCTACTAATTTCACATCTTACCATCGACTAATAGTGCATAAATCCACTTGGAAATCACTTTTCCTTGGTCCTCGGACCTTCTACGACAACGTCCAACAAATATCCGAAGTCGTTTCCCAACTTAGACCAAGCATTTCGTATCTTTACTTCTAATCGATTTTTTCTCTCATAATTGACGATCAAAATCTAAAAACCACATTTTGAGCCAGAAGCAGTCGTCCGATCGTCCTGGGGGTAGTCTCAATCGATTTAGAAGGGCCCAATTCATAAAGATACGTACTCAGTCAAATTCATGCTTCTGGCTCACCTACCCCCTATATAGAAAACGAAAGCGTACAGGCGTGGAAAACGTGCCATTTTTCTCCATCACGGACTTTTTTTTTCTCGTTGCACCGACTCTAGTAAAAAAGTGAAATTTTTTACTAGTTACCAACTTTTGCAAATTATCATCGGATATCACTTTTCATGGTCTATAGTAAGTTCTTATCACGTTTTAGTAGTTTTTGAAAAAAAAATTTTTTTGAACTTTTCAAAATTTTTCAAAACAAAGTTTTTGTAGGCGGTTTTGTGTATGGAGGGTTACTAGTCTCGGGGTCACTGTTTGACCAAAAAACCACTATATATCATTCGAAAGGTAATTTCAAGGGCTACAAAAAATTGTTCTACGACACCCCCTTCCGACGTCTAGTATTCGAGTTATTGGCCAAAAACCATTACTTGAGCGATTTTTCGTTCAGGGTACCCGACTCTAGTAAAAAAGTGAAATTTTTCTCGATTGACCAAGTGTTGCAAATGACCATCGGATTTCACTTTTTATGGTCTATAGTGAGTTCTGATCACGATTTGGTACTTTTTGAAAAAATTTTTTTGACGCACTTTTCAAAATTTTGCAAAACCAAAACTTTTTAGGCGGTTTTGTGTATGGAGGGTTACTAGTCTCGGGGTCACTTTTTGACCAAAAAACCACTATATATCATTCGAAAGGTAATTTCAAGGGCTACAAAAAATTGTTCTACGGCACCCCCCTCCGACGTCTAGTATTCGAGTTATTGGCCAAAAACCGCAACTATAGCGGTTTTTCGTACAGGGTACCCGACTCTAGTAAAATGATGCGATTTTTACTAGTCTAGGAACTTTTTGGTCAAAAAATCAAGTATATGTCATTCGATAGATAATTTCAAGGGCTACAAAAAATTGTTCTACGGCACCCCCCTCCGACGTCTAGTATTCGAGTTATTGGCCAAAAACCGCAACTATAGCGGTTTTTCGTACAGGGTACCCGACTCTAGTAAAATGATGCGATTTTTACTAGTCTAGGAACTTTTTGGTCAAAAAATCAAGTATATGTCATTCGATAGATAATTTCAAGGGCTACCAAAAATTGTTCTACGGCACCCCCCTCCGACGCCTAGTATTCGAGTTATTAGCCAAAAACCGCAACTATAGCGGTTTTTCGTCCAGGGTACCCGACTCTAGTAAAATGATGCGATTTTTACTAGTCTAGGGAACTTTTTGGCCAAAAATCAAGTATATGTCATTCGATAGATAATTTCAAGGGCTACCAAAAATTGTTCCACGACACCCCCCTGCGACGTCTAGTATTCGAGTTATTAGCCAAAAACCGCAATTATAGCGGTTTTTCGTCCAGGGTACCCGACTCTAGTAAAATGATGCGATTTTTACTAGTCTAGGGAACTTTTTGGCCAAAAATCAAGTATATGTCATTCGATAGATAATTTCAAGGGCTACCAAAAATTGTTCCACGACACCCCCCTGCGACGTCTAGTATTCGAGTTATTAGCCAAAAACCGCAATTATAGCGGTTTTTCGTCCAGGGTACCCGACTCTAGTAAAATGATGCGATTTTTACTAGTCTAGGGAACTTTTTGGCCAAAAATCAAGTATATGTCATTCGATAGATAATTTCAAGGGCTACCAAAAATTGTTCCATGACACCCCCCTGCGACGTCTAGTATTCGAGTTATGGGCCAAAAACCATTCATACTTGAGCATTTTGCTCATTTTGCCTGTACGGGTACCGGGGACTAGTAAAATCAGGCCAATTTTACTAGAGTAGGGGTCCTTTTTGGTCAAAAAAACAACTTTTGCTCGTTCGATAGGGAATCGATAGGGCAACAAAAAATCGTTCTACGACCCCCCCTTCCGATGTCTAGTATTCGAGTTATGGGCCAAAAACAGTTTATAGCTAATTTTTCACTCGATTTTTCACCAAGTATCGCACATTACTCCGGTTCTATGCATTGGATCGTCAATCTTTAAGATTTTATGGGTAGTTCCAACTGTTTGCTACATTTCATCCATACATCACGAACCGATTCAATGTCTGTGGTAGAAGTTATTAGAGGAATAAAAAAATTTACCCTTGGCTTTGGACCGTACAAGTTTACCCATTTGTGGCCCGTATTTGCCCCATAGCTCCGCCGGTATCCAAGATATCGCCACACTTTCTTCTGGCCATGGGTAGATGGCACTTGTGGCTAGATTTCTTCCATGCACCACTAATCGCTACCATGTCTGTGGCCGGAGCTATTCACGAAAGCGCCTCGCGCACTTGGTCGGATTTTTGGTCCAACTTCACCATTTTTGGCCCATATTTGCCCCATAGCTCCGCCGGTATCCAAGATAGCGCCACACTTTCTTCTGGCCATGGGTAGATGGCACTTGTGGCTAGATTTCTTCCATGCACCACTAATCGCTACCATGTCTGTGGCCGGAGCTATTCGACGAACAACCATCGCATTTACCTAGGTACTTTTTCGGATTTTTGGTCCAACTTGCACCATTTTTGGCCCATATTTGCCCCATAGCTCCGCCGGTATCCAAGATATGGCCACACTTTCTTCTGGCCATGGGTAGATGGCACTTGTGGCTAGATTTCTTCCATGCACCACTAATCGCTACCATGTCTGTGGCCGGAGCTATTCACGAAAGCGCCTCGCGCACTTGGTCGGATTTTTGGTCCAACTTGCACCATTTTTGGCCCATATTTGCCCCATAGCTCCGCCGGTATCCAAGATATGGCCACACTTTCTTCTGGCCATGGGTAGATGGCACTTGTGGCTAGATTTCTTCCATGCACCACTAATCGCTACCATGTCTGTGGCCGGAGCTATTCGACGAACAACCATCGCATTTACCTAGGTACTTTTTCGGATTTTTGGTCCAACTTGCACCATTTTTGGCCCATATTTGCCCCATAGCTCCGCCGGTATCCAAGATATGGCCACACTTTCTTCTGGCCATGGGTAGATGGCACTTGTGGCTAGATTTCTTCCATGCACCACTAATCGCTACCATGTCTGTGGCCGGAGCTATTCACGAAAGCGCCTCGCGCACTTGGTCGGATTTTTGGTCCACCTGGCACCATTGTTGGCCCGTATTTGCCCCATAGCTCCGCCGGTATCCAAGATATGGCCACACTTTCTTCTGGCCATGGGTAGATGGCACTTGTGGCTAGATTTCTTCCATGCACCACTAATCGCTACCATGTCTGTGGCCGGAGCTATTCACGAAAGCGCCTCGCGCACTTGGTCGGATTTTTGGTCCACCTGGCACCATTGTTGGCCCGTATTTGCCCCATAGCTCCGCCGGTATCCAAGATATGGCCACACTTTGTTCTGGCCATGGGTAGATGGCACTTGTGGCTAGATTTCTTCCATGCACCACTAATCGCTACCATGTCTCTGGCCGGAGCTATTCGACGAACAACCATCGCATTTACCTAGGTACTTTTTCGGATTTTTGGTCCAACTTGCACCATTTTTGGCCCATATTTGCCCCATAGCTCCGCCGGTATCCAAGATATGGCCACACTTTCTTCTGGCCATGGGTAGATGGCACTTGTGGCTAGATTTCTTCCATGCACCACTAATCGCTACCATGTCTGTGGCCGGAGCTATTCACGAAAGCGCCTCGCGCACTTGGTCGGATTTTTGGTCCACCTGGCACCATTGTTGGCCCGTATTTGCCCCATAGCTCCGCCGGTATCCAAGATATGGCCACACTTTCTTCTGGCCATGGGTAGATGGCACTTGTGGCTAGATTTCTTCCATGCACTACTAATCGCTACCATGTCTCTGGCCGGAGCTATTCACGAAAGCGCCTCGCGCACTTGGTCGGATTTTTGGTCCAACTTGCACCATTTTTGGCCCATATTTGCCCCATAGCTCCGCCGGTATCCAAGATATGGCCACACTTTCTTCTGGCCATGGGTAGATGGCACTTGTGGCTAGATTTCTTCCATGCACCACTAATCGCTACCATGTCTGTGGCCGGAGCTATTCACGAAAGCGCCTCGCGCACTTGGTCGGATTTTTGGTCCAACTTGCACCATTTTTGGCCCATATTTGCCCCATAGCTCCGCCGGTATCCAAGATATGGCCACACTTTCTTCTGGCCATGGGTAGATGG
The DNA here is from genome assembly GCF_943734845.2 of Anopheles funestus. Lineage (NCBI taxonomy): Eukaryota > Metazoa > Arthropoda > Insecta > Diptera > Culicidae > Anopheles > Anopheles funestus. The sequence continues at coordinate 70,169 of NW_026045150.1, forward strand.
CACTTGTGGCTAGATTTCTTCCATGCACCACTAATCGCTACCATGTCTGTGGCCGGAGCTATTCGACGAACAACCATCGCATTTACCTAGGTACTTTTTCGGATTTTTGGTCCAACTTGCACCATTTTTGGCCCATATTTGCCCCATAGCTCCGCCGGTATCCAAGATATGGCCACACTTTCTTCTGGCCATGGGTAGATGGCACTTGTGGCTAGATTTCTTCCATGCACCACTAATCGCTACCATGTCTGTGGCCGGAGCTATTCACGAAAGCGCCTCGCGCACTTGGTCGGATTTTTGGTCCACCTGGCACCATTGTTGGCCCGTATTTGCCCCATAGCTCCGCCGGTATCCAAGATATGGCCACACTTTCTTCTGGCCATGGGTAGATGGCACTTGTGGCTAGATTTCTTCCATGCACTACTAATCGCTACCATGTCTCTGGCCGGAGCTATTCACGAAAGCGCCTCGCGCACTTGGTCGGATTTTTGGTCCAACTTGCACCATTTTTGGCCCATATTTGCCCCATAGCTCCGCCGGTATCCAAGATATGGCCACACTTTCTTCTGGCCATGGGTAGATGGCACTTGTGGCTAGATTTCTTCCATGCACCACTAATCGCTACCATGTCTGTGGCCGGAGCTATTCACGAAAGCGCCTCGCGCACTTGGTCGGATTTTTGGTCCACCTGGCACCATTGTTGGCCCGTATTTGCCCCATAGCTCCGCCGGTATCCAAGATATGGCCACACTTTGTTCTGGCCATGGGTAGATGGCACTTGTGGCTAGATTTCTTCCATGCACCACTAATCGCTACCATGTCTCTGGCCGGAGCTATTCGACGAACAACCATCGCATTTACCTAGGTACTTTTTCGGATTTTTGGTCCAACTTGTACCATTTTTGGCCCATATTTGCCCCATAGCTCCGCCGGTATCCAAGATATGGCCACACTTTCTTCTGGCCATGGGTAGATGGCACTTGTGGCTAGATTTCTTCCATGCACTACTAATCGCTACCATGTCTCTGGCCGGAGCTATTCACGAAAGCGCCTCGCGCACTTGGTCGGATTTTTGGTCCAACTTGCACCATTTTTGGCCCATATTTGCCCCATAGCTCCGCCGGTATCCAAGATATGGCCACACTTTCTTCTGGCCATGGGTAGATGGCACTTGTGGCTAGATTTCTTCCATGCACCACTAATCGCTACCATGTCTGTGGCCGGAGCTATTCACGAAAGCGCCTCGCGCACTTGGTCGGATTTTTGGTCCAACTTGCACCATTTTTGGCCCATATTTGCCCCATAGCTCCGCCGGTATCCAAGATATGGCCACACTTTCTTCTGGCCATGGGTAGATGGCACTTGTGGCTAGATTTCTTCCATGCACCACTAATCGCTACCATGTCTGTGGCCGGAGCTATTCGACGAACAACCATCGCATTTACCTAGGTACTTTTTCGGATTTTTGGTCCAACTTGCACCATTTTTGGCCCATATTTGCCCCATAGCTCCGCCGGTATCCAAGATATGGCCACACTTTCTTCTGGCCATGGGTAGATGGCACTTGTGGCTAGATTTCTTCCATGCACCACTAATCGCTACCATGTCTGTGGCCGGAGCTATTCACGAAAGCGTCTCGCGCACTTGGTCGGATTTTTGGTCCAACTTCACCATTTTTGGCCCATATTTGCCCCATAGCTCCGCCGGTATCCAAGATATGGCCACACTTTCTTCTGGCCATGGGTAGATGGCACTTGTGGCTAGATTTCTTCCATGCACCACTAATCGCTACCATGTCTGTGGCCGGAGCTATTCGACGAACAACCATCGCATTTACCTAGGTACTTTTTCGGATTTTTGGTCCAACTTGCACCATTTTTGGCCCATATTTGCCCCATAGCTCCGCCGGTATCCAAGATATGGCCACACTTTCTTCTGGCCATGGGTAGATGGCACTTGTGGCTAGATTTCTTCCATGCACCACTAATCGCTACCATGTCTCTGGCCGGAGCTATTCGACGAACAACCATCGCATTCACCTTCTCGTTGCACTTCTTCGGGAATTTGGTGCAACCAAGTTTTCACTATAACTTGGTCATTTTCCGTCCATCGGACATGCGGTTTTGGGTGTCGATACTTGACACCGCGCGCTACAATATGTTCCTCCACGACCATGTGGTCCGATGCTTCCAACAGGAGCTATTCGAGGAGTACCGATTTTTCACCATTAAAAATGCTCAATTTTGCACCAACTTTTGCCTATAACTCAGGCTGTATCGATCGGATCTTCAATCTTGAAAAAGTTTTGGATAGGTGGCACCAAATGCTACATTTCGTTCTTCCACGTCAACTTTGTCCGATGTCTAGCAAAAAAGTTATTCGCGAACCAAGTCCAGAACCCATGCAATGGCTGCCCTCATTGCATACATCACGGCGGTTAACTCTCGTTACTCTATACCGTGGACTTGGTACTTTTTCAGGCATTCGTTGCTACTTCTCGGTTCATGATATTCGTTTACGGTCTTCACTAGGGCATTTGGTGCTCCTTATCGGTTCATGATATTCGTTTACGGTCTTCACTAGGGCATTTGGTGCTCCTTATCGGTTCATGATATTCGTTTACGGTCTTCACTAGGGCATTTGGTGCTCCTTATCGGTTCATGATATTCGTTTACGGTCTTCACTAGGGCATTTGGTGCTCCTTATCGGTTCATGATATTCGTTTACGGTCTTCACTAGGGCATCTGGTAATGGGCTTCCCACTTTCTACTGATCGATCCATACTCACTTGCGTGCACCTAGCCTAGGAAGGTTTCCTATGGCTTCCCATCTTTCTACTGATCGATCCATACTCACTTGCGTGCACCTAGCCTAGGAAGGTTTCCTATGGCTTCCCATCTTTCTACTGATCGATCCATACTCACTTGCGTGCACCTAGCCTAGGAAGGTTTCCTATGGCTTCCCATCTTTCTACTGATCGATCCATACTCACTTGCGTGCACCTAGCCTAGGAAGGTTTCCTATGGCTTCCCATCTTTCTACTGATCGATCCATACTCACTTGCGTGCACCTAGCCTAGGAAGGTTTCCTATGGCTTCCCATCTTTCTACTGATCGATCCATACTCACTTGCGTGCACCTAGCCTAGGAAGGTTTCCTATGGCTTCCCATCTTTCTACTGATCGATCCATACTCACTTGCGTGCACCTAGCCTAGGAAGGTTTCCTATGGCTTCCCATCTTTCTACTGATCGATCCATACTCACTTGCGTGCACCTAGCCTAGGAAGGTTTCCTATGGCTTCCCATCTTTCTACTGATCGATCCATACTCACTTGCGTGCACCTAGCCTAGGAAGGTTTCCTATGGCTTCCCATCTTTCTACTGATCGATCCATACTCACTTGCGTGCACCTAGCCTAGGAAGGTTTCCTATGGCTTCCCATCTTTCTACTGATCGATCCATACTCACTTGCGTGCACCTAGCCTAGGAAGGTTTCCTTGGGCTTCCCATCTTTCTACTGATCGATCCATACTCACTTGCGTGCACCTAGCCTAGGAAGGTTTCCTATGGCTTCCCATCTTTCTACTGATCGATCCATACTCACTTGCGTGCACCTAGCCTAGGAAGGTTTCCTATGGCTTCCCATCTTTCTACTGATCGATCCATACTCACTTGCGTGCACCTAGCCTAGGAAGGTTTCCTATGGCTTCCCATCTTTCTACTGATCGATCAATACTCCCTTGCGTGCACCTAGCCTAGGAAGGTTTCCTATGGCTTCCCATCTTTCTACTGATCGATCCATACTCACTTGCGTGCACCTAGCCTAGGAAGGTTTCCTATGGCTTCCCATCTTTCTACTGATCGATCCATACTCACTTGCGTGCACCTAGCCTAGGAAGGTTTCCTATGGCTTCCCATCTTTCTACTGATCGATCCATACTCACTTGCGTGCACCTAGCCTAGGAAGGTTTCCTTGGGCTTCCCATCTTTCTACTGATCGATCCATACTCACTTGCGTGCACCTAGCCTAGGAAGGTTTCCCTTTGGTACCGACTTCCATCTACGCACTCGATATAACCTAGGTACTTGGTACCGATGATGGTTAACACTCAAGCATTTCTTGCATCCTGCGTGCAAGGTACCAATTTTCACTTCTCAGGTGCGTTTATGAGCCCGCATTAATCCAATATCGCTCTGATGGCCTTTCTTATTATTTCATCCGATAGCCCTTGCCAAAAGCTACCAAAAGTTCCTCCACGGCCATGTGCTCCGACGCTTAGTTTAGGAAATATTCGAAAAAATTCAAAATAGGAAGCATTTTCTTATTGGAAAATCACCTTAAATCGATGGCCATTTTTTGGGCAAAAACTTTAACGTCTTCCCGACTTTGCGGGAATTGCGAATTTTAGGCACCCAGAGAAAATCTTTTACTTTAAGGGGGCGGCCGCGAAGTTGCCCAAAGTCTCGGACACAAAAATTCTCAAGTTCCCCACTCTAGTAAATCGCCCTATGAGTATCTCCTGGCCCGCGAGCTCTGCGAGCGGGCCAGCTTCGGCGATTTTTGCCTTTTCGCCTAGGCGGTTCTTCTACGAAATTGGTCCACAGCTTTTGCTCAGAAAGCTAGCATTTGTTGCAACAGTTAGGTACTTGGTACCACATTTTGGTATCCATTTGGGCATTTGTGGCAACTACTCGGTACTTTGGCCCACATTTCGCTCTACTCGGGCTTCTATGGTGGTACTTGTCGGTACTTCTGGCCAACTTAGGCCAATTGGGTGCAACTTGTGGGTACTCTGTGGGTACTTTAGGGCGTATTGTGTCTTTCGGGTGAACCTTCGCTATACTTCATGGGTACTGATGGCCAACTTAGGAACATTCAGTGCAACCTTTGGGCCTAAGGAAATTTGTCCAACTCTTTGGACTTAGAAAATTTTCTGGACTTAGAAAATTTTCTGGACTTGTAAAAATTTTCAAATGTTCAATTTGGCCCACATTTCGCTCTACTCGGGCCTCTATGGTGCTACTTGGCGGTACTTTTGGCCAACTTAGGCCAATTGGGTGCTCTTTGTGGGTACTCTATCGGTACTTTTGGCCAACTTAGGCCAATGGGGTGCTATATGTGGGTGCTCTATCGGTACTTTTGGCCATGTTAGGCCCATTCGGTGCTATTTGTGGGTACTCTATCGGTACTTTTGGCCATGTTAGGCCCATTCGGTGCTATTTGTGGGTACTCTATCAGTACTTTTGGCCAACTTAGGCCAACTCAGTGCTACTTGTGGGTACTCTATCGGTACTTTTGGCCAACTTAGGCCAACGCGGTGCTATTTGTGGGTACTCTATCGGTACTTTTGGCCAACTTAGGCCCATTCGGTGCTATTTGTGGGTACTCTATCGGTACTTTTGGCCAACATAGGCCAATTGGGTGCTCTTTGTGGGTACTCTATCGGTACTTTTGGCCATGTTAGGCCCATTCGGTGCTATTTGTGGGTACTCTATCAGTACTTTTGGCCAACTTAGGCCAACTCAGTGCTACTTGTGGGTACTCTATCGGTACTTTTGGCCAACTTAGGCCAACGCGGTGCTATTTGTGAGTACTCTATCGGTACTTTTGGCCAACTTAGGCCCATTCGGTGCTATTTGTGGGTACTCTATCGGTACTTTTGGCCAACATAGGCCAATTGGGTGCTACTTGTGGGTGCTCTATCGGTACTTTTGGCCAACTTAGGCCAACTGGGTGCTATTTGTGGGTACTCTATCGGTACTTTTGGCCAACATAGGCCAATTGGGTGCTACTTGTGGGTGCTCTATCGGTACTTTTGGCCAACTTAGGCCAACTGGGTGCTATTTGTGGGTACTCTATCGGTACTTTTGGCCAACTTAGGCCAACTCAGTGCTTCTTGTGGGTACTCTATCGGTACTTTTGGCCAACTTAGGCCCATTCGGTGCTATTTGTGGGTACTCTATCGGTACTTTTGGCCAACTTAGGCCAACTCAGTGCTACTTGTGGGTACTCTATCGGTACTTTTGGCCAACTTAGGCCAATTGGGTGCTCTTTGTGGGTGCTCTATCGGTACTTTGGGACATATTATGTCCTTCGGGTGAACCTTCTCGATACCTCATGGGTACTTGTGGCCAACTTAGGAAAATTCAGTGCAACCTATGGGCCTTTGGAAATTGTTCCAACACTTTGGACTTAGAAAATTTTCTGGACTTAGAAAATTTTTTGGACTTAGAAAAATTTTCAACTTCTGTATCTTCTTCATCATGTTCCATTTTGTGGGACTTAGAAAATTTTCTGGACTTAGAAAATTTTTTGGACTTAGGAAATTTTTCAACACTTGTAAAATTTTTGTTCCTTCTTTGAAGAAGAATACTTTCCACTATTAGCTTCTTTCTCTTTTTCTTCTTAGTTGTCTTCTTATTTTCGGTCCGAGAGCGCCGACACTTGTAAAATTATCTAAGTCCGAAGACTTTTGGAATGAACCAAAAGTCAACGAACACAATACATCAACCCTATCAACATCAAGTGGCAACCCGAAGGAAGCGCAGCGGCCAGCCCATGTACAACGCGAAGTTGTAGCATGCAACCAACCAACCGCTAACCTCCAACGGCACTCAATGTATTCGTTACACATGGGCGCACCTGCACCACACTGTCGTGACCATCCAACGAGCCGTCGGTTCGGTCGTGTGTTACAAGCACCCCATCACATAGGCATAGAGTCACCACACAGTGTTCTTCAACACTCTCGTCACATGGTGCAAGTCACGGTACGCACCACCAATGTGCACTGGTTGGCCAATTCCAGCACACACGGGGCGCGCACGCGCAAGCACTAACCACCAAGCATGGGTCGCCTGAGAGGATCGATGCGAACGCATCTCTACAACTTGAAGCTCCCAGCCTGTAGTCCCGTCGTTTGCGGGCGGTCGTAGGTGTCGAAACTAGTGATATCCACAGTCGGCAAGCTCGTCCACCGGTGTTCCCAACATGTATGGTACTAACACGTGCAGCGCGAACCCGCCCTTTGCGGCCTAGTAGTAAGCGGGGATGAGACGCCAGTGTGCCAATGGACAGCACGGACGGTTCTCGGAGGGTTGTTAGGCCCGCTAGCTTACGACCACCTAATGGGTATAAGAAGCGCTATCAGCTCGGATTGGATACGACCTTAGAGGCGTTCAGGCATAATCCAGCGGACGTAGCGTCATACCATAGTCCGTTCGAACTAGTATTGAGCCAGTGGTCCGTACCTGTGGTTCCTCTCGTACTGCACAGGAATTCCGTTAAGATAGCGACAAACAATGCACACCAGTAGGGTAAAACTAACCTGTCTCACGACGGTCTAAACCCAGCTCACGTTCCCTTGAAAGGGTGAACAATCCTACGCTTGGTAAATTTTGCTTTACAATGATAGGAAGAGCCGACATCGAAGGATCAAAAAGCCACGTCGCTATGAACGCTTGGCGGCCACAAGCCAGTTATCCCTGTAGTCTGAGCGAAACCTCCGAAGTGAACGGACGTGTTTTTCGAGCGCTCCCGTGCGAATTTGCGAAAAAGTGCGTTTAAAGCGAATTAGTTCGAGATTTACCCACAGGTGGCGCTGGTGTTGTTAGGAGTGATATTCCCCAGCCCCCCCCAACTCGAACCATAGTGCTACGAGCGTTTTTACGGAAAACGTGAAATATTTCGTGAAATATTTCATGAAATATTTCAACCTTGAAATATTTCAAAAGAGGACAAAATTTCCTTTCCGGGGAGCCGTCGGACGCCCGGATCGGACAAGTGGTTCTGGAGATATAGGGGATTGAAAAAGTTTGATAAGTAGTTCGATAACTGTTATCGAACTCCAACACCGAGTTATCAAACTTCCGGACAAATCCTTTAAAGTGGGATATCTCGGTAACCCCTCGGGCTAGAGGGACGTCCGGGGTATCGGTGGATAGGTCTCGGAGTGGAGCACCGGATCGTCACCCCCCCGCCCCACCCATATCCACCCCCTCCCCCTCAGGAGGGAAAAACCAGTGTTTTCTAGTGTCCGGTTGGTATTGCCCTCTAAAAGTGCGCGAATCGGTTGAAAAATATTGCAGAACATTAAGTGAGATTATCCCGATTCGATGAAGTGGTCTGCCGTTTCTGTGCGTTGAAAAACAACGGAGATATAAGCGCCCAAAGTTGGAGGTTTTTCGCGTTTCCGGTTTTGACTCTCGCCATACAATTTGTATGGGATTTTCCGGGGACCAGTTTTTCGTGAATAACTTCGTCAATTCTTGACGGATTTTCAAAAATAAAACATCAAAAGACGCGTATTAAAAAGACGCATCCAACGGTGTTAAGTTTGTGCGTGTGTGTGTATGCCACCGGAAGTGGTGCCCAAAAAACTAGTGTTTTTTAGTGTCCGGTTGGTATTGCCCTCTAAAAGTGAGCGAATCGATTCAAAAACATTGTAAAACGTTAAGTGAGAACGTCCCGATTCGATGAAGTGGTCTGCCGTTTCTGTGCGTTGAAAAACAACGGAGATATTAGCGCCCAAAGTTGGAGGTTTTTCGCGTTTCCGGTTTCATTTCCGGCCATACAATTTGTATGGGATTTTCCGGGGACCAGTTTTTCGTGAATAACTTCGTCAATTCTTGACGGATTTTCAAAAATAAAACATCAAAAGACGCGTATTAAAAAGACGCATCCAACGGTGTAAAGTTTGTGCGTGTGTGTGTATGCCACCGGAAGTGGTGCCCAAAAAACTAGTGTTTTTTAGTATCCGGTTGGTATTGCCCTCTAAAAGTGTGCGAATCGATTTAAAAACATTGTAAAACGTTGAGTGAGAACGTCCCGATTCGATGAAGTGGTCTGCCGTTTCTGTGCGTTGAAAAACAACGGAGATATTAGCGCCCAAAGTTGGAGGTTTTTCGCGTTTCCGGTTTCAAAAAGTGCGTGTAAAATCCACCACGTGTTTTCGGGCGACATCTTGAAGATTTGGCAAAGTGGAAGGCCAATATTATTTAATTAGTTATTAAATTTTTGAAATTTAATAACTCGGTCGGTTGGCCACCTGGCCACTTGGATTTTGGCATCCGGCCCTCGATTGGGGTCCTCTACACGTGTGCCAAGTCCCCCCCCGCTACTCCCAAAAACCAGGGAGTTTTTTCCGGCCTGGTTTTTGAATTTTCAAAAATCAACCCTGCAACCTGGCGCGGGTTTAATCATCGTAACAGGAGTGGCCCATCGGGACTCACCCGGGAAAATTGGCCGCAGGCCGATCGGACCGGAATTAGCCCGGAAACCGGCGAAAAGGCGAGAAAAAGGGGGTTTTTCGGGTTTTTGGAGGCCAGTTTCCTCCCACCACCCCCTCGATCCACCCACCATCGGATAGGGCTTGGCCGGGCGCGTCGATCGATCCGTGGATCGCCAGGATCGGTCCATAAACGGCTGAGTTCTGCTATCTGGAAAAATCCTTTGGTGGTGTTAGTGTGCGAGTGCATTAGTGTTAGTGCGAAAACATTTTTATTGCACAACTTCGAGAAAAGTGGGCCGATTGCGACGTTTAGCACTTCGTTGGACGCGTCTCGGCAAGACGCGTCGATACGTGCCTTCAACGGGTCAATCGGGCCCATAGTGCGGTGGCCAGAGTGCCGGACATTTTGACCGTGTGTGTGTGAAAATCGGTGGCCAAAACGTGCACCACTCCGTCAGTTTTCGTCGGATCCGGACGTGCGACACCTCCCTGGAATCGTCTTCGCGAGAGCCAGCTCTTGCCGTACCAGGGGGGGCGATCCAGTGAACGGCCCCGGAACTGGGTTTTGTGTGTGCGTGTGTGTGAGCGGAATTTTCATTTGTGCACCGTTTCGGAACCGCTGGTCCGATTTCGAAGTCCGGCACCTCGTTGCAAATGCGCCGACGAGACGCAGCTGTTGCCGTTGTTTCGGAGGCGATCCATTGAGCGGATCGGAAGATCAATTTTTAGACGAGTTAAACGCTGATTTTTGGTAAGTTTGAGAGTCCCATCAGTACCGGAACACGAGGACGCATCGACCAAAATTTTCCGGCAGTCGATCGGACCGGAAACAGCCTGGAAACCAGCGAAAAGGCGGAAAAAAGGGGGTTTTTCGGGTTTTTGGAGGCCAGTTTCCTCCCACCACCCCCTCGATCCACCCACCATCGGATAGGGCTCGGTCGGGCGCGTCGATCGATCCGTGGATCGCCAGGATCGGTCCATAAACGGCTGAGTTCTGCTATCTGGAAAAATCCGTTTGGTGGTGTTAGTGTGCGAGTGCAGTAGTGTTAGTGCGGAAAAACATTTTATTGCACAACTTCGTGAAAAGTGGACCGATTGGGACGGGTAGCACTTTGTTCGAAGCGTCTCGGCAAGACGCGTCGATACGTGTCTTCAACGGGTCAATCGGGCCCATAGTGCGGTGGCCAGAGTGCGGGACATATTCGACCGTGTGTGTGTGAAAATCGGTGGCCAAATCGTGCACCACTTCGTCAGTTTTCGTCGGATCCGGACGTGCGACACCTCCCTGGAATCGTCTTCGCGAGAGCCAGCTTTTGCCGTACCAGGGGGGGCGATCCAGTGAACGGCCTCGGAACTGGGTTTTGTGTGTGTGTGTGTGCGAGCGGAATTTTCATTAGTGCACCGTTTCGGAACCGCTGGTCCGATTTGGACGTCCGACACCTCGTTGGATTCGTCTCGGCGAGACCTACTTGCTGCCATCAATCCGGAGTCGATCAACGGAGAGGCAAGTAAGTCGATTCTTTTTCATTAGGGTTTGCTTGGCACCTGGGGAAGCCAAGCACCATGGACGGTGCAAGGTCTTTGCGGTCGAGGACCTTGTCGACGGACGAGAGGGTTGCGCCGACGAATCGTCCTTCATTGCAGCCGCGAGTGCTGCTTACGAAGTCGTCGATGCCGGTCGTCAAGGAGACGACCTCTACCGGTTTTGCAGCGCAACGCGACGAGGAGATGCGCGAGCTTCGTCGCACCAACGAGGAGCTGCGGGCCATGCTCGCCAAGCTGCAGGAGGAGCTGTCCCTCTTCCGGGTCCAGATGGCGTCAGCAGAAGCGAATGCTCGTCGCGATGCGGAGGTGGCACTCTCGGCGGCTGTACGTCGGGAGGAAATAGCGGCGGCGGAAATCGCCGCACTTCGAGAGGCACAACGGCTGGATCGTGAGGCTCATCGGCGCGAGCGTGACGCGCTTAATGAGCTCATTTTGCAGGTCGTCGGAGGTCAGCAGCAGCTGGGCGAGCCGATACGCGCCTCTGTGGCTTATTCACCGACCCCAATGCCACGGCGTCGGATGGAGCAGCAGCAGAGTGAGCAGCAGCGTGGGCAGCAGCAGCAGCGGCAGCGACAGCAGGTTGCGGTGACGGCTATGGTGGAGCCGTCTCCGGACCAGGATGGCGGCTCCTGGACTGAGGTGGTGCGCCGTAAGCCGGCACGTCAATCAGCGAGCATGCAGCAGCAGCAGCAGCAGCAGCAGCAGAAGCAGCAGTGGCCGCAGCTGCAACAACAACGGGCGAAGGTCCAGCGACAGGCGGTTGCAGGACCATCGTCACAGCAGCCCCAACAACAGCGGGGGCAACAGGCCTGGCGTAGCCAGCCTGCAACACGGCGAGGCGGAGGGCGTCAACGGCAGCGCAAGACCAAGCCGGACGCAATTGAGATCGCTCCAGCCGAGGGACAAACCTGGACCGAGGTTTACCAGGTTGTGCGTGGGGCTCCAGAGATGGAAAAGTACGCAGAGGCTCTCGGAGTCGGACGACGCACCACACGCTCCCGACTCGTTATGGAGCTGAAGGAGAGCGCGAACGCTGCAGAGGTGCTGCAGTGCATCCAAGACGTGTGCGCGAAGGCGGAACTGCCGGCATCAGCACGCCTGGTGACTCCCACGGTCGACATCCGGATGGACGCGGTCGACCCTTTAGCGGAGGAGTCACACGTGGCGAAGGCACTCTCCGAGCTATGCCAGCACACCGTGGAGGAGACTTCGGTTCGGCTGCGACCAGCGTGGGACGGCACGAAGGTGGCGATAGCTCGGGTGACAACGAAGGCGGCAGAGGAGCTGGACGGGAAGTTTGTCAAAATCAAGTACACGTCCTGCCTGATCCGGAAGGTGGCTCCAATGCAGACGCGGCAGCAACGTTGTTACAAGTGTCTGGAGATGGGACACGTCCGGGCAGCGTGCACGAGCGAGGTCGATCGCTCGGCCAGCTGCATTCGATGCGGGAAGCCGGATCATCAGGCGAAGAGCTGCACGGCGGAGGTGTGTTGTGCCGTTTGCAGCGGCCCGCATCCGGTCGGTCATCTGACGTGCCGGCGCTAAAAGTGCTGCAGGTCAACCTTGGGCGGAGCAGGACAGCTCAGGACCTGCTGATGCAGACGGCTCGCGAGCTGGATGTTCAGGTGGTGCTCGCCTGTGAGCTGTATCGACCGCCTCGAGATGATCCGCGATGGGCTGTTGATGAGGAGTTGAGCGTGGCGATCGTCGCAACGGGGGCTTATCCCATTCAGCGTCTGTGGGGAAGCGTCGTCCCGGGACTGGTGGTTGCCACGATAGCGGGAGTTACGTTCGCCAGTTGCTACGTGTCGCCAAGCAGCGGTCTTGATGACTTCGAGGAGTTTCTTGGTGCGGTGGAGGTGTCGCTGGTGGGACATACAACATCAGTCCTGGCTGGGGACTTCAACGCCTGGAACGAGGAGTGGGGGAGTGCGCGCACTACCCGGAAGGGGCAGGAGCTCCTAAGCGTGGTGGAGCAGCTGGCGCTGCAGACGCTGAACCGTGGCAACGTGCCCACCTTCAAGGGCAACGGGGTTGCGCGGGAAAGCGTCATTGACGTCTCCTTCGCCAGCCAATCCATTGTGCGGCCGGACTCATGGCGCGTGCTCAACCGCTTCTCCGGCAGCGATCACGCATACATCGAGTTCCAGGTGGGGGTTCCGGGTCAACGGAACAAGCGACGTGGCCAGCAGCACCAAAGCCAAGCAGCAGCCAGTGACGGGACAGCCAGGCATGCCGGAACTCGGTGGAAGACGATGCAGTTCGTCCGGAAGAGCTTTGACATCGCCCTCACAGTCGGCCGCTTCGGACAGGTCGACACTCCGGAGGGGCTGGTTGGCGGACTCACTCGGGCGTGCGATGAGACCATGGAGAGAGTACACGGGGCTACCTTCCATCGCAAGCCCCAGGTGTACTGGTGGTCTCCGGACATCGAGCGCTTGAGGGAAGAGTGCGAAGCAGCGGAGGCAGCCCATCGCCGGGCTCAACCGTCGGAGCGTGCTGTGACGTCTGCCGGGCTGCAGGACTGTCGTCGTTTGCTGCAGGCCAGTATCCAGAACAGCAAGGAGAGCAGCCTTCAAGAGCTGATCGACGGAGTTGAGGCTGAGGTGTTCGGTCTCGGGTACAAGGTTGTGCGAGCGAAGCTTCGCGGCCGGGCGCCACCGGAAACGGACCGAGCTGTTCTTGGTCCGATCGTCGACGCCTTGTTCCCGGAGCATCCAGCGTTCGAGTGGCCGGACATCGAGGCGAGCACCGCCTCACACGTCGCTCTGAGGCCGGTCACGAGCTCGGAGGTTCTGCTGCTGGCTGAGCGGATGGCGTCGTCCAAGGCGCCAGGGTTGGACGGCATCCCGAACACTGCGGTGAAGGCAGCGATGCGGAAGCACCCGGAGGTCTTCGTGGACGTGTACAACCAGCTGCTCGAGCGAGGCGAGTTTCCTGTGGCGTGGAAGGAGGCTCGACTTGTGCTGATCGCGAAGCCGGGCAAGCAGCCGGGCGACCCGTCATCATATCGTCCGCTGCTCATGCTGGGAGCAGTCGCCAAGGGGTTTGAGCGGGTGATCCTGGATCGACTGAACGACCACCTGGAGAACAGCGATGCTCCGCGACTGTCGCCAAGGCAGTACGGGTTCCGGCGCGGCCGTTCAACAATACAGGCCATCGAACGTGTGATCGAGAGGGGGCAGCACGCGAGGACGTTCCATCGCACCAACCAGCGGGATCCTCGATGTCTGGTGGTGGCAGCACTGGACGTCAGGAATGCCTTCAACTCCGCCAGTTGGGAGGCGATCGCGGCTGCCCTGCAGAAGCTGCAAGTTCCAGTAGCCCTCCAGAGAATGTTGCGCAGCTACTTCTCTGAGAGGAGGCTGGTGTATGAAACCAGCGAGGGACCAGTGCGGCGAACGGTCACGGCGGGCGTTCCACAGGGCTCAATCCTGGGCCCGACTCTGTGGAACGCCATGTACGACGGCGTGCTTCGGCTGGCGCTACCCGAGGGCGCTGAGGTGATCGGTTTTGCCGACGACGTCGTGGTGCTGGCGAGCGGGACGACACCGGAGGCGGCGACGCGGTTAGCTGAAACGGCGATTGGAATGATCAGCTCGTGGATGGCGCAACACCACCTGGAGCTTGCTCCGGCCAAGACCGAGCTGGTCATTGTTTCGACAATGCGGAGAGAACGCACCCGCGTTCCAGTGACGATCGACGGAGTGGAGAAGATGCCGACCCGCACGCTCAAGTACCTCGGGGTCATTCTTGAGGATCACTTGTCGTGGAGGCCACACGTTGAGCAGGCCACGTCGAAGGCGCTCCGTGTGGCGCAGGCCATCTCCAGGTTGCTTCGTAACCATGGCGGACCTAAGTGTGCGAAGCGACGGTTGCTGTCATCGGTGGTGGACTCTACTCTCCGCTACGCTGCGCCGATTTGGCATGAAGCGGTCCAGCTTCGGGCGTGTCGCAGGCAGCTGAACCGGGTGCAGGGCCTTTACGCACGGCCGGTGGCCCGCACCTTCGTTACGGTGAGGAACGAGGTGGCAACGGTCCTTGCCAGCGTCATCCC